>NC_056725.1:940979660-941089660 GCF_019279795.1 Protopterus annectens | reverse complement strand
GAGAACACTGGAAAATATGAAGGTCTCTCCAAACACCATTATATTGGGTGACTTCAACTACCCAAACATAGGCTGGGAGCATTACTCTAGCTCCAACACCCTAGCCAAGGTTCCTAGAATTTATAAACTCAAATGCTATGGAACAACTTGTTACCAGTCCCACAAGAGGGGAAAACATACTGGACCTGATCATCACCAACACGGGGATTCTATGCTCCAGACCAGAAGTGTATCCCTCACTGGTAAGATCAGACCATAAACTAATCTCACTGGATATTCACATCCCAACACCACCTGCCCAGAAAACCACAGTGAAAAACTTCTCTGCTTCTTACTGAAACTGGTACACCTTGTTTGCTGTAGCATAGACTAGATCAGTCCTGCTGAATCTAGCTTTGTTTGTATAACAAGCACTAATCAGGCATTCTTCAAAGTATTCAATTGTATTTATTACTGCTTGGTAGTGCAGCTATCATTCTAAAGTCTTTTGGATTAAGCACTTGGGCTTCAGACCAGTTGTTTTACATTAGGAAGGTTTGTGGCCTGCACTGTGGTGGCAGGACAGGTGGCTTACATCCTAAGTTGGGAACTGCTGATTGAGGACTCAGTGTCTGTTATTCTAAAAGTGTATTAGTTCTGGTTTTAAGCACTTGGGCTTCAGGCCAGTTATTTTACATTAAGAAGGAACTCTTGTGGGAGGAGGCTGGACTCTGCCCGTCTGAGCTGGGTATTTCTGGTTAAAGGCTTATAGTGCCTGCATATTTCAACTGTTTCTTACTGAAAGTTTGCTGTAGCATAGACTAGAGCCAGGCCTGCTGAATCTAGCTCTGTTTGTATGCATGTTGTTTGTTTTGCTTGTTATTTCCTTGAAGCGCTAATACCACCTAAACCGTGGCTTTTCAGCACTTCTGTGGATCCCTAGTGATATATGCATTGCTTACTGTACTCATTTCCTTGTTTCACTTAAAGAAAGTTACTGTTTGTCATTTTGCATTTAAGTTACCTGTAACACATTGCATTTAAGTTACCTGGCACTTGCTCACTAAAGGCACTTGCTCACTAAAGCAATTATATAAGTCAGCACTAAAAATTAAAAGACTACACTCAGTCCTACCTTGTTCCCCATTGGCCCTTTTTTTTCAATTATAAAGAATTCCCAATACTATTCTAGCATGTCCAAGGTCAGTTGTCAATCTTCTCTCGGTCCAGCTGGTGAATCTGGGAATCTTGAGGCAATGTTACAACTGCCTCATGTACACAGACAACCTCTCCTCCTGAGAGATGCATCCATATAGCCAAACTGGGCTCTCAACTCAGTACTGGCAACCACTCAGGAACAATTCCAGTCTGACCTACCATGACAGCAGACCAAACACATAAACACACAAAAGCTCTAAATAAAATTTGCCTAAGCAGCAGAGACCTCCAAAGCAGACACTACCCCAAAACAAAACCGCAACACATTTCACACTCCCTCCAAAACATGAAAGAGACATAGAGGTGACCTTGAGTAGCATCTTACCCTCTGATGCCACAATCAAGATGATCAATTTCAACAATTGGCTTGTGTCATTCAAAGGGGATCAATGCCTGTTAGCCTGGGATGACATAACCTGTCACCCCTGGGCTTTCAGATATTGGCAAAGGCTCTTGCTACCCCCTGCCTTTTTAGGCAAGGCTTAAAAGACAAACCCACCTCCATAGGTATCACAGGGATAAAAACTAAGAGTAATGCTACTCAGTCTAAACCTCAAGATGCCTTTTCGAAACTCTCCTTAGCATGGAAAATATATCTGTGCAGTAACAGAAACCTGGTTCAAGGCTCCAGCACTACCAGGTTATACCTCCTTGGACCGACCCACAAAGGAGGGTGAGTATCAATATTGATACCCACACCTCCAGGTTGGTGGCACAGCATCAGAGACTATCCATGTGCAACTAACAGTGGGTAAAACTGCCTTCCAGTTTATAGCCTGCTACAGACCACCCTCCTAACAAACCCCTCTTTCGGCTTCAGAAGAACACTGGAAAATGACTGGGTCTCTCCAAACTTATTATTAACACCACCATTATCCTTTACCAGAAACCCACTGGGGAGCATGCTCAACACAACACCCCTAGCCCTAAGGTTCCTATAAATTCAATAAAAATGCTATGTAACACTATTTTCCTCCCAAGCCAGGAACAAGAGGAAAACATACTGGATCACCAACATCACCAACATATGCTCCAGAGTGTATCCCTCCTCACTGGTAAGATCAGACCATAAAATCTCACTGGATGTTCACATCATCCCATCACCACCTGCCAGAAAACTACAGTGAAAAACTTCTCTAAAGCAAATTTCACACTCCCTCAAAACTGAGGTGGAATCCTTCAAAGCCCCAGGCCTGTGGAAAATCTGCAGAACGGCCCAGAATCCCTTTATAATCGCATTCTATGAACACCTTCAGGAATGCATGGCTCTATCCCAAATAAAACCAAGACCCAATCCTCAAAGGCAGACGTCCTGTCTGGTGGACCCCAGCCATAAACAAGCTAAACAATAGAAGGAGGAAGCTACTAAATGATAGAGCAAAATTCCAAAGGGAAGGCATCTCTGATCAGTATTAGCAAAAACTACGGGCACTCATAAAATCGTCTAAGGCCAGCTTGAGAGAAAAATTGCACAGGACACTAAGGATAATCACAAGGCTTTCTTTAGTTATGTTAGGAACCTGGGTGGTAATTCCCAGATATGCTCAGAATTAGTCCAAAATGACAAAATACACTGAACCCACAGACATTGCCAACATCCTAGCTGACAGGTTCAGGCATGAAACTTCTCCCCACTCCCCACCAAAGGGCAAATATCTATTCCAGCAGAGTGCTGCCCCTGACATCTCGGATGCTCAGGTAAGAGCCGCCCTCTCCAAAGCAAAACACAGCATCAATGGGACCAGGTGTCCCGGGCTGCATCCTACATGAACTCCAAGAAGAGCTAAACCCAAACATAAAACTACTGTTCAATCTCAGCCTTACTACAGGATATGTACCCAAAGAGTGGCGTGCAGCAACTGTGGTCCCTCTCCACAAAGGTGGTGCCTCAGCGGATCCTGGAAACTATCGCCCCATAAGCCTGACTAGCTTGGTCTGCAAAGCTATGGAAAGGATAATCATGGACCTCATAAATAAAGATATTGGGGACCTACAGACACTGGATCCTACCCAGTTCGCTTTGTTAAAGGCAGATCCTGCCTCTTAAACCTGGTTGATTTCTTTGAAACAGTCACCAAGGCCATTGGCGAGGAAGGTGGTCCACACAGCCTACCTGGACCTCATAAAGCCTTGATACAATACCCCACTTTCGGGCATTATAGATAAGCTAAGCCAGCTTAAATATAAACCCTATGTCACTAGATGGGTTGCAAACTGGCTCAAGGACAGAACCCACATGGTTAGAATTGCTGGAGCCATGTCAGACTCCAAACCAGTTACAAGTGGCGTCCCACAAGGCTCAGTCCTGGGACCTCTCTTGTTCAGTATATATTTCGGAGGTACAGGCCAACACGGGAAGGACTGTGGCTGACCAAGTTCGCAGATGACTGCAAACTGGGGCCCACCATAATCGACTCTCCACCGACACAAGCATCCTCAAAAAGGGCCTCATAGAAACAGACAACTGGTGCCAGAGCCATGGCCTCAAGCTAAATGCCAAAAGTGTATAGTCATCCCCTTTGGCAAAAACAAGTGCCCACAAATTACCACATAGGTGGTAATCCATTAAGTACAGAAGAAGTAATTAGGGACCTGGGGACCCAAGTTGATAGCAATCTCTCATTTGACAACCATGTGACCAAAGTGGTTAGAAAAATATTTTATATAGTCCACCTAATCATGAAGGGATTCACATCTAGATCACGGCAGGTCATCATGCCTCTTTACTCATCCCTCATCAGGCCCATAATTGAGTACAATGCCCCTTTTGGGATGTACCTTACCAGACACCTGCAGCAACTGGAAAGACCCCAAAAGTACCTCACCAAGAGGATCAAAGGGCTCAAACAGATGCCATATGCTGCCCGGTTAAAGAAACTCCAGCTCTACTCAGTGGCATAACGCCTGTTCAGAGGCGATCTGTGCCTGACATATAAAGCCATGTCCAACCCGGAATTAATGGACATGCTGCACCTCAGAAAATCCAAATCCTATCGAGCTACACGCTCAAGAGACTTGAACCTCAGCACTGAAATAAATAGGACATGCTGGAGGGACAGATTCATAACCCAGAGGCTTCCTTCACTCTGGAATAAAATCCCAGTCCAGGTTAGGCAGAGTCCCTCATTGACTCTCTTCAAGAGGAATCTTGATGAGTGGATGGGAGATCATAGGTTTATCCCGGGTATGACTTCTGTGTCACTTTTAGACAGAGTCACAGTATACTAACCTCAAAAAAAGGGCATAGCAAAATTAATTTAAAATGGGTGGCGAAAGCCAAACACATTCTGGCTAGGCTTATAAATTCCCTAGGGCAGATAGCCTAGTATGAACCTATGAACCTATGAACCTATATGGACTGTCTGATCAACACCATTCTCATATATGCCACTCACACACTAACCCTACATATACTGGGTCACAACACAGTGTGGTCCAATACCTGTCTGTGGTATGGAGCACGTGTGTGTTTGGCCCTACAAACATGTGAGCCGATAGGGTACCATACACTGGAGCAGTATCTAACATCAGATAGAACAGGACCAAGAACAATGACATCTACCACAGTCTGTCCACAGGCCAAGGTACGTATTCGCAATACACATACTGTCGACAATCACCATAAGTACACAGACACCACTACTGTACACACAACCACAGAATACCCAGGTTATGTCCTCAAATATAACCCCTACCATACATAACATGTCTATGAGTCTGATATCTGACTGGCTTGTTATCAGGTATGATGTCAATAAATAATGGTGTACAGAACATATGCACCTCTTACTGCATGACATATGTACAAAGGTTGACAGAAGTGTGGCGGAAGCCACAAACACTGGGCCAATATTGGCATGTTGCTGTGATACCCCCATACATTTACTGTTGTAACAGGGTTTGTTGTGACATATGTCCTGTGAGGGATATGAAGTCAGTAACTCTCATGGCTGTCACCATGTACTGACTGCAATCCTCAGACTATGCTTCTGCAGTTCTAAGATGGGTGATCTGAGTAACACAAGAAACATAACACTCCAAACACTGGCCAGTCTGCAGATAACCCTACAGGTGGGAGTTTCCTCAAACACATAACACTGTCATGACAGGTATTAGAGCATGAAGTTCAGCCATATCCACACAAACCCTGTTAAACCATTATTTCAAATGCAGAAGAGCAACACTTACATTCTGTAGTCATGTTTGAAACATCCCTCCCCCTGTTTGTTGGCCTGTCTCCACAGTGTATGTTGTTAGAGGTATATCCCACTACCATCTGTGATGTTGTTTGCCAAACACCGACAAGAGGTCCTGCTCACAGAGAATGAAAAGGGCCAACACCCACATGATGTTCCTAATTATAGGAGTGTGTTTCTATACAATTGGCTATGGGAATGTTACCACAGCTGTTCCACATGCAATCAGCTAGTGGGGGACTGCAATTCGTGTAGAGGCCATCAGCTGATCATGAGCATCACTTACAAAACACAAGCTGCTGCCTAAGCAAAGCAGGTGCACTTCTCCACATCCACCAGAGAGGGAATGAGAGAGACAGACAGAGACAAAGTAAGAAAGGGAGGGGTGGGAGAGTAAAACCTAAGCATGTTTGTGCCACACACTTACCAGTATGGGTTTTCACATGTCTATGCACTTAGTGCATGCACCACAGAGCTTACATGCTGGGGAGATATCCAAAGGTATATTTGATGGCGAGTGACATCCGCAACAGTGATAAAGGAGGGATAAGGTAGGTGTAGTACATGTGCCTGTCCACATAAACAGGTGTCAACGTCAACACAGCCACACTCTCTCAGGGACTCACACACATTATCACAGTTGGCAGGGTCAGGATTAGACTTCTTAATTAGCTAGTTTGCCACAATACAGTAAAACACAGGTATCACATGCACCACAGGGATTATCAGGATGATATATGGGCAAAGGGTATGTCAAGGTGTCTGACATCAGAAGGCATGATTCAGTAGGCCAATGGGAGGTGTAGTGAGTGTGAATGGCATCCAAATCATTATACTCCACACACACAGACACAGTTTGCCAGTACTGACATGCATGGGTGCATTGCTTCACAAGTGTGTAGTGGTTGACTGTGTCAGAAGGCTGTACAAGGCTAGGTAAAGGGTATGCATTGGCATCAGGACACATGAAAATGGTCTGCAGTGTGGCTCAGGGGTGTAGTGTCTGGATTGGCCCACACAGGTGGGTATTGTATTCACAATCCAGTCATCTGGGTTACTATTGTGGGTGGCCAGTGCTGTGCAATGCTTGCCATGTATGTGTTCTATAGTCCATAACATGGATGGTGTCTAGGATGTGCACACATCCCACATGCATGTTCTGTGACATGTGGAAGTGTACCTGGGTTGTCTGGGGCATGTTGTGTAGACAGATTGTTATCATCAGATGTGCCATTCCTGGCCTCATGTGGTGAGAACTGGCAATGGACACCAGGTTGACCCTGCATTTACATTGACAGCATGACACAGGTATTCCCTGGTGTCAGTGGCATCTGTCCATACAGGGCATGTGTATAAGGAATGGTATGTCCTTTGTGGGTTACATTTGCTGGCACTACAGTTGTTGCAGGCGTCCAGTGGGGAACATAGTGAAGGAGCACTGTATGCAAATTATGTGCCTATTGTAGGGATGGGACAGGGTGCCATGCCCTCTGTAGTCTGCTGCAATCACACCATGGTTACTATCTGTGGGCAATATGCAGGGACCTACCAACATAGTGGTTGTTGCCTAGCCGAGTGTGTTTGTGTATGAGACAAGGGTTGAGAGTGTTCTCTGGGAAATACAAGGGTTGCCTAAATTGCTCACCAGGCCTTGATGTCACATGTAGGAGTATAGATTGTCAACCCCAGCCTCTCTGCTGTTTGACATCTGTTATCCTTGTAAGGTGGATATTGTTACATATAATAGGCCCACCATATAAGAAATTTGCAAAACCCACTTCACAGCTGTTACACACTCACAGCCACCCCCACACAGGATATGAATAACAAACACACACCAAGTCTCACAGTTGCCATATCTGGGAATGGAACTCTTACTTAACTAGTACATCACACTACAGCATTACACAGTTATAGCATGCACCACAGAGACTACAGGGCTATTTTATTCCCAAAGGTGTATTTCAAAGTGAATGACATCAGCGGGCTTGCCAAAGAAGGGCAATGGAGGTTGTAGTGACTGTGAATGGTCGCAAAAGCATTGGTTCCTACACAGACAAACAAACAAAGACACATACAAACATTCACACTTGCCATGTCTGGGGAGAGAACTCTTAGCTAACTAGTATATCACACTACTGCATTACACAGTTATAGGACACAACACAGAGATTACTGAGTTACTTTTTTCCCCAAAGGTGTATTTCAAAGTGAATGACATCAGCAGGCTTGCCAAAGAAGGGCAATGGAGGTTGTAGTGACTGTGAATGGCCTCAAAAGCATTGCTCCCTACACAGACAAACACACACAAAAACATCCACATTTGTCATGTCTGGGAATAGAACTCCTACCTAACTAGTATATCACACTACAGCATTACACAGTTATAGGACACTCTGCAGAGATTACTAGGCTACTTCATCCCCAAAGGTGTATTTCAAAGTGAATGACATCAGCAACCTTGAAAAGGTTGGGCAATGGACAGTGTAGTTCACTAGTTCATAGGGTCATATGTTGATACTAGGCTATTGGCCCTAGGGCCTATACATGCCTATACATGAAAATTCTCTGGCCATGACTTCCCACAATATTGACTTTCTTGCACCCCTGTCTAGCAGGGCAGCTGACATGATCCATGTGTAAATTTCTTATCTCCTATCCAATTGTCCAGGTTCCTTTTGAAGAGGGCCAAAGAGGCACTCTGCTTGACATGTATGGGCAGGCTATTCCAGAGTCTGGGGAGCCTCTGGGTCAGGAACACATCCCTCCTGCATGTATTGTTCATTGTGACAACAGGATTTGGATCCCTGGAGTATGTGGCTGTGAGGGTTTGGAATTCTCTAAGTGTAGCATGTCCAACAGCTGTGGGTTTGACATGGCATGGTATGTTAAGCAGAGATCACCTCTGAGAACACAATACATGACAGACTATAGCTGGATCATTTTCAGACAATCAGCATAGGACATCTGGTTTAAGCCTCAGGTCATTTCGTGAGGTATGTCTGCAGCCTCTCTACTTGTTGCAGATGTCTTGTGAGGTACATACGTAACTGGCCATTGTAGTCTGTACTGGGTGTACTGAGAGATGACTACAGTGGGACAATGGGCTCCTTTTTCTGGATGTAAAGCCCTTAGTGGGAGGTGTGCCACATAGGTGGGTTTCCTGACTGTTGTGAAAATGTGGTTATCAAAGGTGAGACCACTGTCCACCTGTGTCCCAATGTCTGTTATCACACTTTAGATGTTTAGTGTACTGCCACCTATGTGGTACTTCACAGATACATGTCCCTTCCCAGTGGGGATAGCTACATATTTCTTGGCTTTGATCTTGAGGCCATGGCTCAGGCACCAAGCATGTCTTTCTGTAAGGTCCTTTTGTAGAATATCCACATCATGTGAGGATTCAACATTGGCTCCCAGTGTGCAGTCATCTGTGACCATTGTTTGCCAGTGTCCCTTACTGTTGGACTGTACTTCAGAGCAGTAGATGCCAAACAAGGGCTGTGCCAGGACTGAAGCCTAAGGTACTCCAACTGTCACTTGTCTGGGGCTCGGGTTGGTGTCACCTACATTTACAATGTGGGTTCTGTCAGTACAGCAGTTCGCACCCCATTGGGTGACATAGGGATTAATGGCCAGCTTGATACATTTATCTGATTCCAGACTGGGGATGGTGTCGAAGGGCTTGGCAAGGTCTGGATAGGCTGTGTGAACCACCTTTCCCTCATCCACAGCTCTGGAGATGGATTCACAGTTGTCATTCAGGTTGAGGTGGCATGACTGGCCCTTCACACACCCAACCTGGTTAGGGTCCGCTGTTTGCAGGTTGCCAATGCCTTTGTTTTAATTTCCATGATAATACATTACATGGCCTTGCAGATCAGGCACGTCATACTGCTGGGGCTGTAGTTCCCAGGATCCAAGGTGGATCCCCCCTTGTGGACTGGGATAACTGTAGCTGTGCGCCACACAGTGGGCATGAAGCCTGGGGTGTGTCTATGATTAGACATGGCACATAGATGAGGTGACAGTTCAGTTTGTAGCTCATGTAGTACACAGCCTGGGATGTTGACTGGTCCCATGGCTGCTGTTGTCATAGCTCTGTAGAGTGTGTTTTTTACCTATGTGGCCATTATTACCAGAATATGGCAATCTATCTGTGTTGAGATGGGCCCTTTGTGGGTTGGGAGGGGAGTGGAATTGGCACTGAATTGATCTGCCAGGATATTGGCAATATCCCTGGGAGCATTATATTTAATATCATCCTGTTGTAGCTCACAGCAGTTCTGAGCATTGCCATTTAGATTCCTCACATAGCTATGGAACGGCTTGTAGTTGTCCTTGGCATCTTTGGCTATATTATGTTCGTAACTAGCTTTGGTAGATGTTATGAGCGATCTCTGCCTCTTACTGTAGCTGGTAATGGAGTATTTTCCATTATGGAAATTCCCCCGTTTCTGCAACAGTTTCCTCCTTTTGTTGTATGATATGTTTATGGCAGGGGCCACCACATTGTCTTCATTTTCTTGGTGGGGAGCATCTTGGTTCAATATTGGATGGCACAGTTCATGCACAAGTGGATGTGCTCATACAGTGCCTTCATGTAGGATTCAGCAGTCATCCTTTCAGTTCCCATCTGCATGGGTAGCATGATGTTTGCTTTGGAGATTTGTGCTACGGAGGTTACCTTACTGGGGTGTGGGGGAGGGATGTTGATGTTAAGGGTGATTAGCTCATGGGCAGACATGACCACCAAGGGGGTGCCCATAGGTGTGGAGCATTGGTTTCCCATGTTGGTAATGACCAGGTCTAGGATATTTGAGCCCCTGGTGGGACTATCTGTTAGTTGATCCAGGGCATTGGGTATTATGACTTCCAAGAACCGTTGGCCACACATGTTGGTATACAAGTAGCTTTCCCAGTTAATGGCAGTAAGTCACCCAGTATTAGGGTGTTTGCTTCTATCATAACATTTCACAGTATGTTTCAAAAGCTGTAGTGGGTATCATGAGGCATAGTGGGGGATCTGTAGCAAGCTATACAATTTGGAATGAAGTCTAACCTACTGTTAGTTACACCGGGGGATTTCAGTTACATTCTGTTGGCCAAATTGCCTGGTGGTGTGAATATCCTTAGTGAATATGGACACTCCTCCACCTTTATTGTTTTGTTCCTGGTTTAGCGGCCAACAGGTGTGGTGAGAGCTGTACCTGGTATTGCAAGGGTGCTCTCTGGAGGCTTGGATCAGGTCTCTGTTACTGCACAGTTATCAATGTTCTCCATTTTTAGGTGTACGTAGTGACTGTGAATGACAAAAAAGTTTACCCCTACAAACACAGCGTTTCACAGTTGCCATGTCTAAGAATAGAACTCCTTCCTACCTAGTATATTACACTACAGCATTATGCAGTTATAGGATGCACCACAGAGATTACTGGGCTATTCTATCCCCAAAGGTGTATTTCAAAGTGAATGACATCAGCAGGCTTGCCAAAGCAGGGCAATGGAGGTTGTAGTGACTGTGAAGGGGCTCAAAAACATTGCTCCCTACACAACCAAACACACATCCACACTTGCCATATTTGGGAATAGAACTCCTAGCTTACTAGTTTATCACACTACAGCATTACACAGTCATAGGAATCACCACAGAGATTATTGGGTTAGGCCTTCTCCAAAGGTGCATTTCAAAGTGAATGACATCAGCAGGCTTGCCAAAGAAAGGCAATGGAGGTTGTAGTGACTGTGAATGGCCACAAAAGCATTGCTCCCAACACAGACAAGCAAACACACACACATCCACACTTGCCATGTTTGGGAATAGAACTCCTACTTAACTAGCTTATCACACTACAGCATTACACAGTGATAGGACATGCCATAGAGATTAATGGGCTACTTCTTCCCCAATGGTGTATTTCAAAGTGAATGACATCAGCAGGCTTGCCAAAGCAGGGCAATGGAGGTTGTAGTGACTGTGAGTGGTCTCAAAAGCATTGCTCCCGACACAGACAAACAAACATCCACACTTGCCAAACAAATATCCACACTTGCCATGCCTGGGAATAAAACTCCTACCTAACTAGTTTATCACACTACAGCATTACAAAGTTATAGGACACACCATGGATATTACTGGGCTACTTCTTCCCCAAAGGTGTATATCAAAGTGAATGACATCAGCAGCCCTGCCAAAGTAGGGCATTTGAAATTGTAGTGAGTGTGACTGGCCTAAAAAGCATTGACCCCTACACAGACAAACATGCAGTTGCCACATCTGGGATTAGAACTCCTATGAAGTTGTATATCACACAACAGCATTATGCAGTTATAAGACACACCACAGAGATTAGTGGGCTTCTACTTCCCTATAGGTGTATTTCATGGTGAAGATATCAGCAGGATTGCCAAAGTAGGGCAATGAGGAGTGCAGTGTGTGCATGGGCCATAACCCATTCATTTATAGGCAGACACACAACACTCAGGCACACACAGGTTTATATTCCACAGGTACGTGTATACAACTGCTAGATGACTACTGACTTGTACAGTCATGTTACATAGTTAGCATTAGCACCACAGACACTATAGTGCTGAGGGATACCAGAGGTAAATGTCTACGGTGATTGACATTTGCACATCATGTGGTTTTAGTCAACTGGATGTGTGCTTGGTGGGACAGGCCTCATGATGGGAGGCTCTTAGTCACTGTCACTCTTCCACACATCTATGTATGTGTATTTTGGCCTATTATAGTGTGTTGTCCTTGGATATATGGGTGTATTGCTATCCAATGTGTGTGCAAAGCATGACTGGTGTG
Source organism: Protopterus annectens (assembly GCF_019279795.1). NCBI lineage: Eukaryota > Metazoa > Chordata > Ceratodontiformes > Protopteridae > Protopterus > Protopterus annectens. Next base: position 941,077,447 of record NC_056725.1, on the reverse strand, counting down.
TACTGAGGAGTGTATGCACTAACATCTGCGACTGTCAGATATGTATGGTCCACTGTTTTTGCCAGACATGGGCTTCATTTCTGTAAGTGTGTGTGAGCATGCCCAGTATGACCTTTCAGCATTTTGTTGTCTGACATGGCATTCATTTCTCTAAGTGTGGGAGCATGTCCAGTATGACCATCTGTATTGAATGCGTGAATCCATTACAGATAGTTTGTACTCCAGTGCAGACTTTTGAGTTCTACACCTACAGCTAGCAAACTATTTCTGCAGGATATCTGTAGATTGGTTGACAATATGGGGTCAAAATGGGCAAAGGATAGTGGGTTACTGTAGGTAATTGTGTCTGTGCTGCTTCTGCTAAATGGTCCTGGTGTTAGCAGAGATATTCAGACATATGTATTGTTTTACACTGTGATGTTTTATGTCATCACGTACTATCAAGTATACATATTTGCTTGCAGTGATGTCCTGGGGAACACAGGGTGAATGCAGCTGTGTCCAGTATTGTGGTCAGCAGCCTACATAATCTTGCACAATTATGCCATTCTGGAGGGGAAGCTGCAGACACTTGCTGCTGGGTCTGTGTAAATGGTTCAGCACCTTGGTACAGTGATGGCAGAGGATCCCATGCTTGTACATCCATCCACGTAACAGTATGGCCATATCCTGCTCTGGCCATACCTCACAGATGTACAGAATCACACAGGTTACCCAGAAGCAGGCGTCATAATTCTGGATATTACCCCTTCACATTGTGGTTTACAAGCAGGTTTGTAGCCACCTATTCTTGTGTTTGCAGCCAGGGATAGTATGTACACACAGCTGAGTTTTGGACTTCACACACTCCATGCCGCCCATGCTCCCACCCCCCACATTATTCTATCCTCTTCCATACATTATGCAAACATTATCAGATATGTTCCCTATAGTTGTCACCTCATCCCAGCAGTAATTTGTTGTTGGTAGAACATGGTGGACATGTGACTGTGATTTGTCTACATGTCCTTGCATTTGGGTCCTGTGAACTGTGTTATGTTGTTATTTGGGAATCCATGACATAACATACATTGGCAGTACGGGTGAGACACAGACCTTTGGCAAAGGACTGTAGGCCATTTGATAGTGATGCAGGCCAAATGTAGCAGGCCGTTGCATTCTGTCACTCCTACAGTCCCAGACTGCATTACACTATAGTCCCCTGGGGTGACAGAGTAGGTGTGCAAGGTGTTCATGCCAATACTTTCTGTCATTATTGATCCAGTTATGTGGATGCTGGCAGGGTGCTGCTTACAGCTAGGGAACACACATGCATGGGAAACCTGTTCTGCATGCTGCATTCTTTCACTATTGCCATACAAAGCTGGAGGTCATATTGTATCCATTCTCAACAGCAGGGATAAGACTGGAGAGGTACCTGTGGGTGGTGGAGGGTGGTGTTTGTGTTTGTCTACACCTGTCCTGCTGACTGAGACTGTTGTTGGGTATTTGAGCCTCCCTGACTGGCATGTGTGTGTCCTATGGGCACACATGTGGCCCAGCACATTTCCTGCAGTGTGTTTTGTCACTTTGTCTAGCACTGGCTACTATGGTGACACCAGTATTTGTTACAGATCTCATGCTGCCACAATAGGTGTCTGCTATCTGCCGGCATCCCATTCAGCCACCCAATTCCCTTGCATTTTCACATTCATACCATAGATACAAGTAAGAATACATACTACTTCATTCGGCAATTGGTAGGAAGAGTGACTGACCTGGTGGCTGTGCCAGTATTGAGGATGATGCTGGAGGGCTGACTATGTCACATGCACATAGTACACTCCCTATACATGGTTAAGCACAGGTAGTGTCATGTTTGGCATCCCTTTTACTGTATGTGTGAGTCAAGTGTCATTCCCTTGGTCCCTTACCATGTCAGTGTATGTGCTATGCGTTGCCTCTTTGCCAAGGCCTAGGCATACTGGGCATGCCTCCTTCTGCCTACTAAGGCAAGCTCAGGTTCTTCCTCCTCTGAGTCACTCTGTGCCTGTGCAGGCCTTGGCATAGGTGGGGGGATGTATGGCCCTGCCGCATGCTGTTCTTGCTGCAGCTGTTTCCACAGGATCATATTGTGTAGCATGGCACATATGATGACAATTTGGGTACATGTAGCTGGTGAGTACTGCAAGGCTTCACAGGATGTGTCCAGGCACCAGAATCATGACTTAAGCATCCCAAACACACATTCTATTATGATTCTGGTCTGTGCGTGTGCCTCATTATGGAGTTCTTGTTTGGGTGTATGTGCATTTCTGATGGGTGTCATCAGCCACAGCTCCAGTGCATAACCAGCATCCCCCCTTAGGTGACCGTAAGGGATGTCCCCATTGGCAAATCTCTGATATAGCTGCATAAGATGCCAGATGTAGGATTCGTGATAGCTTCCAGGGCAGCCAGCACACACATTCATTATAATGCCCTGGGCATCGCACACAATCTGGCAGTTGATGGAGGGGAAGCCCTTGCGGTTGATGTAGACCCTACCCCACTCATCGGGTTGTGCTTTGATGCATATGCGCATGCAATCTATAGCATCCACTACCTCAGGGTATTCTGCTATTTGGTGGAAGAGACGCATATTGCTGGCCAACGCCTCACGGGTTTTGTGGAAATATACATGCTCACTGGCATGTGCTGACATGGCATCCAGGAACTCGTGGAGTACCCTGGATGCTGATGCCTATGAGATCCCCATGATATCCCCAATTGGCTTTTGGAAGGCACCTGTGGCTAGTATTCTTAGGCCTACATATACCTTGGTATCCACTGGAATGGGTTCCCCTTTGTTAGTTCTGTGTGTGAGGTGTAGCCGGCACAGCTCAACAATTTGCTGTAGGAGGTCCCTGTCTACCCTATAGTGCTCCACTATCTCCAGCTCATGTGGCCCCTGGTAGGTTACCCTGGGTCTGTAGACTCTTTTCCTTCACCTCACTGTGGGTTGGTCGACAGCATTCTCATCCTCACCACCCTCAGCCTCTTCCACATGTTGATTTATGATAGCTGTTGTAGCCCCTATCATTTTGTTACTTTTGTTTGGTAAAATTTCCCCGCTTGTGTACACCAGTGGTGTAGAGTATGTGGGAAAAAACAGAGGGAAAAGTGTTTGCATAGTTTATAGTAGTGTGCTGGGCTGGGCTGGGGTGCTGCCTGTGTAATTGGCTGATTCTGATACATTTCTCCTGCCAGCTATGCTAGTTCTCCTTGATTACCTTCCTACAGCTGTTTTCTCTTTCCATTGCCTTCCTGTTTAAGCCCAGGGGTCTGCAGCACAAACACAGTGCTCAGATGTGCACGGAGCTGCTATTTCCTGGTTTACTTTTTTTTTCCCCTTTAAAACCCGGTGCATGGCCCACACACCTGCTTAGGCAATGTAAAGAGTGCTAGGCAGCCTCAGACACACACCCTTGCTTAGCTCTGCTAAGCTAAGGGCAAACCTGAGCTACAGGGCTCCAATAAGCTTGCAGTATGCCTGATACCCCCCCATGATGTCCCCTAACTCTTAGGCTTGCACCATGGTATTCCTGCACTTACATGGTTGGGTGCTGGCTAGCAATGAGGGGAAATCTGGGATTCAGTATCATTCCCCTCATATGCATAAAATTGCCTGCTAATGCATAGTTACAAGTCCCACACTGAGCCTTCTCCCTTAGCAACCAGTATTCACTGACCATGTTGTCTTCTGCCTGCCATTGAGTATAATGGCAAAATAGTGATTTTTGGCTACAATGCTTATTTCAGTTTTTTTTTTTTTGGCCCGGTGCCATTTGCTCGCTACTCCCTTAAGCTTAAACAGCCAAAATCGGCTAAAAAAAATAAAAGTTATTTTTTTTTTGGCAACTGTTTTCCATGCCAATGGCCATATATTTGGCCATTGGCATGCTTTCAACATAATATACACCCTTTATTTGGAGCTGTCATGGCTCCGTTTTTGTAGTTTGCAGAAATGTGCTTGGTTACTAACCGAGTACATTTCTACAGACTACACTAGTCTTGAACGGCCGGCTGCCAGCTTCCTGGATTGCAAATTCACCTCATTTGCATGGTTTTCAGCTGCAAATGGGGTAATTTGCATACAGGAGCTGTGTCCGTGCAGGAATAGTGCAGGAGTGCTCGTGCACATCCCTGGAGCTTATTCCTGGATCGTACGGTGGCCATATTGCCTGCAGCAGCTCCTGCACTATTCCTGCACGCCGTGCAGAGCCTGCTGAATCTGGGGGATGATTTAATGAGATACCTATTTTATTCAGGAAACACAGACAATAAAATGCTTAAAGAGCTAGTTAACTTGGTACATTCATTTTAATCTCAAACTAAGAACATTTGTGTACTGCTTTAATTTTAATTTTTGTAAGAAGAAAATTACTAAATCTGTTAATTGATCTGTACAGATGAAGTTTGCCGTCAGACAGTAGTTTTTGCAGTACTGGTCTTGAGCATAAACAGCAACAATATTCATAGAAATGCACTATCTGAAATAGATGTAGTATTCAAAATATATCTGAAATGGCTCAATCATCGGAAGCAGCTCACAGAAAGGTGATGAAAGGCATTGGTATGTAACAGATGTTTCTAGCAGAATAATACATATATTACACATTAATAATATATGAAAAAGCAGCATATGATTAAAGTATGTTGTAGATGTGATGAAAATCGGCAGTGTGACTGAAAATTAAAACAAATATATAGTAACCACTGTCTGAGCACATTAGGAACATTGTGAGAAAGAAGAAACATATAAAATACTCATATTTTCAAGCAGATGACTATTTGTAAAGGTACCAAAACCATATATACAAATCCCAGATTATTCTGACAAGTTATTAAACAAGTCAGTACAGACAAATGATTTCTCAAAGTACACAGTAAAAATTCAGCAACTTAAATAATCTTAGGGATCAGATTTCTTTACCAACTACACTGTCAGACAAGATATTTAACATAGATCCCCCACACCATCAATCCAATTCTACCAGCATCTAGACCATAAATGTCTATTTAGAGTCATCCCCAAAATCAGCTGAAATTTGCTAGGCAATTTACATTACAGCTACTTTCCTCACATATGCCAACATTATCCGAAGGTGCTGCAAGTTGTCCAATTTATTCTAACAGAACCACTGGGTCATATACCTCTTCTTTAAAACTAAAATTGCCCTACCATGCTTTAAGTATTTCTGCTATAATACCACACCCTAAGGTATCACACCCCACCCAATTTAATGATTATAGGACAACAGCAAATGTTTGCTCTGACAAAAATCATTGAGAAGCTGGTATCTGATCAAATGTTAGAATACATTGTCAGATATGATATACTTACCAACAGACAACATGGCTTTAGATCCTAATACAGTGCCATCACTGTCTTATACAAACTAACTGACAAAATCTATCATAATTAGGAAATAAGTAAACTGACAGGGACAATATTTTTAAACATGAAATGTGAATTTGAAAACGGCAATCACAATCATGGATAAGCTAAAAGAAATTGGGTCTGTTCTTGAAGTATTGCAGTGGTTTGATAGCTACCTGTCTTACATAACTTTTACAGTTCAAACAAATACTAAAAGCCCAGACTCTAACACTACCTTAAAAGGTGTAGCAAAAGGATTTGTATTTGGACCACTTTTGTCCTCACCTTTTATTAAACATGTGCCATTTTGCCTACCCCAACATAGATTATATATTGTATATACATATATTGTATATTGAATGCTGATGAAGTAATACTACTAAAAGCCCACAAATATAAAAATTAGCTTAACTCAGATCTACAAAACAAATTCTCTGCTGTTAGTAAATGTGTATATAGAAACAGACTAACTATCACTACTAACAAATCAGCAATTAAGGATCTGGATAATACTCCCATAACTTGTGCCACCACTCAAAAGTATCTGTGGATTGCCCTGGCCCATACAGAGACATCCACCAAGTACACAGAACAGAAAATGATTAAAGTCCTTAACCAACTGAAAATTTCATATAGAATATCTCATATTTTATCCTTAGCAGCTAAATGAGCAATTACGATCAACACAGTGCTATAAAGCCTTAAATATGTTTTGCCTGTTATAGCACCCCATGCTTCACACAATACAGCTATGCTACAAACTGCAGAGAATAAGATAATAATATTTGTATATCTGGGCCACAATTGTTAATGACTGTGTTACCTTGCAGAAAACTAAATGGTAGCCAGCAAAGTCTAGGGATAATTTCTTACTTACTAACCTTATCTTCAGACTAATAAATGTTAGGTATTGCCCTTCATGTTTTAATAAGCTCTTTATTTGAATTTCCACTTACAAATTCGAGAAGCCAGGAGAGCTTCCATTTGCAAAGATCTCCATTTATCTTATTACCACAGAGAATGCACTTTAGTAAATTTGCTCCTCGCAAATGAAATATTTGGTCTCATAATGTACAAAATAGTGACAGTATTTGAAAAGTGCATAACATCTTACCTTGCAAATAGATACATGTGCAGCTGAACTAGGGATCATACATAAGCCACATCTGCAAATAATCTAATATATATATATATATATATATATATATATATATATATATATATATATATGAAACTCATTCCATGACTGCTACTATAAATCTATTATTGTATAAATATGTGCTGCATTTTCTCTGTATGTATTCTCCTTGGAAGACTACTGCTGAGGCGCTAGAGGTTGGATTAAATTTTCATTGTGGAAGATCCTGATTAAGCAATATGTCTAAGTCTATGATAGAAGCACACTTTAGTATCAAATTTTCATCACCTGCTGTACTCATCAAAGAGGTGTATAACAATAACTGTATTTTTTTCCCCAGTGGGGGTGTGTCTTCACAGATAGTAAAATTAGAGACTGGAGTATATGAGGAGCATCCTTAAATTGTGCTGTATACTGAGTGCAGCTTCCTGGAAACAAATTGTAAAACAGATGTGTGCTCAAGAGACTGGGTGGTAGGAATTCAGTAGTTGGGAAATAAAAGTAAGCCTTTATAGTCAATGCCACTGATGCTAATTACTATCTGAACAATTTCTACTCCTGAAATGTTTCTTTTTTTAACTTTTAGGTGTTCCTTATAAGATATTTAGATACTACCAACAATCTTTAAAGGAAAATAATATATATATATATATATATATATATATATATATATATATATATATATATATATATATATATATATATATATATATATATACAAAAACAGATTATAGCCCTCCCTGATACATTTAATTAAAGACTATGGGGGAATTTAATAAAGCCTACATGTTTCTTTCAGTGTAGGCACTGCACTGCTGTGCTTACATGTCTGCAAACATATTTAGATTCAATAAGGGCTGTTGAATGTCGAGCACGCACAAGCCACCATGGCAACTTCCGTGGCATGCAAATCACCTCATGAAAAGGTGAATCTCATGCAAATGAGGCAGGTACAGCAATCCAGTAAGCAGATAGGCATCTCTGCAGGCTCTGTGTCAATGTCTGTAGTGTACACAGAAAAATTCCATGTACAAGAGTAAAGTCAGACACAAGGGGTTGTAAAAATGTAGATATTTGCTCAGAAATGTCATACCACATATACATATGACAGAAATTAAAATCCTGTATGTCAGAAAAATGAAAGATGAAATAAGATAATTTTTTTTAATAATTTGGGCATATTTGGGTGGCATATTGCAGGGCACAGATATGCGTTATAGAAAAATTAAAAAAAAAAGTGGAAAAAATAAATCAGTTAGTTTGTGACAGAAGTGTATTACATGACTGTATGTCGCGTCCCTATAATGGTGCAGTGGTGCTATTGCTAACGTGGTTGGGCTCTGAAGCATGTAGTTTCCAGACAGTGAGCATGGATATCTATGCAAATGAGCTGGAAGTACTGAATAGCAGAAAGGAGAAAGGAGTAATCGTGTCCACATATCTGTTTTGTGTAGGCTTAGACCCATGTTGCTGTTTACACAGGAGGTAGCTGACACTGGGGGGAGTGTCTACTGACCTTTAAGCTCATTTTAGCTTAGGAGCTTGTGTTCATGGCACGCCACCTGTCTGAGTGTGCCCCTTACAGGTGGTGTGTCTACTAACTTTGAAGCTTTATTTACCTTCCCTGCACGTGTTTGCACTGCGTGCCACCTCGCTGAGTGTGTTTTAAAAAATGCATTTAATTAGCTTTGACCCTTGTTTAACCTAAAATTGGGCCATGAAATTATGTTAATTATATTGTAAGTAGGTGCAATGCATCATTGTTAGCCATTCACACACTGTGCACCTACAGAAGAACTCTATAAAGTAAGCATACACCCTACATTCTGATTTTCCCCAATATTCTGCAGCATTGGAGTACAGACTTTGGAATTTTAACTGAGAGAACGCTAGCGGCTGCTGGTGGTCTGCTGCACCTGTATGTGCTGAAGTCAGTATTGCTGCTGCTGCTGACAATAGGCCTAGACTGAGAAGGAGAAGAGTGCACAGGCCCAGGGTAACCTTCTAGGAGCTACATGAGCTGGAGATTGTAGAGCACTAGAGAGTGAACAGGGACATATTAAAAGAAATCACTGAGCTCTGCCAGCCTCAACTCAGATCCAGAGCCAACAGAGGGAAACCCATTCCAGTGGAAACAAAGGTATGTGTAACCCTTATGATACCAGCTACAGGTACTTTCCAAAGACCAACTGGGGACATGATGGGCTCTCACAGGCATCAGCATCCCAGGGTACTCCACCAGTTCCTGGATGCAATGCTACCACATATCAGTGAGCACATTTCTTTTCTCTTACTGCTGAGGTGAAGGCAAGCAATAATGCAACACTTCTACCATGTAGCATACTACCCTGAAGTACTGGATGCCATAGGTTGCACTCACATACACATCAAGGCACCACTCAGTGAGGAGGTTAGAATCTACATCAACCACAAGGGGTACCACTCCATCAACTGCCAGGTTGTATGCAATGCCCAAGGGATTATCATGAATGTGTGTGCTGGCAGCCCTGGCAATTATCACAACTCCTATATCTGGCATGCATCACAGCTGTACCAGATGTTTGCTTGGAGGGACATCCAACATGGCCATTTACTGGGGGATGCTAGGTACCCCCTGGAACCGTGGATGATGACACCCGTCAGAAATGCACACACACTCACAGAAGAACACCATAATGAGGCACACACACAATCCAGGAACATCATAGAGTGTGTGTTTGGGCTTCAGAAGTCATGGTTCCAGTGCCTCAGTATATCTAGTGGAGCCCTGCAGTAATCTCCAGCCACATGATCACATATGTTAACAGTATGTGATATGCTATACAATATGATCCTGTGGAAACAGCTGCAGCAGGATCAGCAAAGGGAAGGGATACACAGCCCCTCACCAATGCCTATTTCTCCACAGCCACACTCACAGGAGGACTTGGAAGAGGAACCGCCTGATGATGTCCCTGGAGACAGACAAGTGCATGCCCAGTATGCCCTGTCTTTGGCTAAGAGACAATGCATAGCACATTCACTGACAATCTAGGGCCCTAGGGACTGACACTTTACTCCTACTCATATACATATATTAAAATTGATGCCAAGCAACTCACACAACTTGTACCTATCCATGTATTGGCTGTGTACTGTTTGCATCAGATGGAATCAGCCCTGAACTACAGTTCTGTCAACTGCTGCATTCACAAGGTAAGTCCCTAACCTACACACTACTTGTAATGATTACTATAATATACTGTTTTATGCATGGATCTGCTGCAGTTATGCAAGGAAATATAGTGGGCTATTTGGACACAAGTAACATTCACAGTGGACTACAATAACCTAGTCCACTAGTATGTGTTCCTTAATATTCACTAGCCCTCATAGTTGGAATATGCACTACATCAGTCAAGGGAGACATTAAACAATGGGGTCACATGATAGTTGGATTACTGTGTATCCCAGCAGAACATGTGTTGTTGTTTCCCCACACACAACACAGCAGTTGTCCCATATAACTAGTTTAACAGTATGTCAGCAATGGTATATCAGCAGTCCAGGTAAACACAGCACAGTAACATAAAAATTGATCACACATTGTATGTCTCACTAATGCAGGAATAACAATGTACATATGTATGCTGTTGATTGTGTGATGAATGACTGCTCTCTGGCTGGCAGCTTGTGTGACTCAGTGGACCAGGAAGTCAGCATGGGTGATGTCACTGATAGTTCAAATCTAGAAATATCCACATCTTTTGTATGTGAGGTATTATTACGTTGCTGTGGTATAACATTAGGAACCTCTGTCGCATATTAATTACATCAGACAGCTGGAGAATGCCATGGACATTTTGAGTGAAGTGCATTAAAGTAGATACAGGGACTTATGTTAATGTCTGTAACACACAAAATCCCGGACTGGAGTGCAGGTAGCTGTGGTCTGGAATCACTTCATAAGTACTGACAGTCACACTGGGAAAGCCCATACACTTAAACTGAGTCCAATCCTGTTGCTCCTTGACCACAATGACCTGGTATGTATACATATGTCTATACATACATACATACATATATGTATACATATCTATCTGTCACTATCTCTCTCTCTCCCTACATACTATATATATCTCTATGTATATTAATATATATATATATATATATATATATATATATATATATATATATACCCATATATATATATATATATATATATATATATATATATATATATATATATATATATATATATATATATATAGAAATGTATCTATGTGAGTAAAGCTGCTCTATCACACATCTATAATGTTGCTCAGAGAATCAAAAGTAAGGGCTCAACAGTACATTATGAACTTACCTACAGACCCCTGTGCCTGCTGGATGTCACCACATAGGCAGCAACAAGTGAGCAGGTGGTGTAATATATAATGTTGTCTATGCATGCATGAACAGGGCACATTGTTCCTAAGCACAGGTTTGCCCATCCAAGTGCAAACAGCCACATATGGACACACTGGTAACAGTACACACATACCAATGATAATAACAGTTATCTCACTGCTAGGATGTTTCATGGAGATAACAGTATGAAGCAAATCACTCTGTAGGTAACAGATGCTGTTCAACACAAGCCTAGTTTGTATAATACATAAGTAGTTTGCCTGCACTTACATATAAAACAGACATCAGCCAAGACAAGTGTGATAAGTGCTGTGATCTATAGTGTATAAGACTAGATATCTAGGGGGATTAATCTTGCTGAAGGCCACTGTGTGTGTGTGTGTGTGTGTGTGTGTGTGTGTGTGTGTGTGTGTGTGTGTGTGTGTGTGTGTGTGTGTGTGTATATCCCCCTGCCAAACAATTGAGAAACTCTCACTGGCTATCAAACTACAATGGTTATGCGCTTTTTGGCCCTATAAGTTGCTGCTGGCTTCCAAACTTCCCTCTTCTACAAGACCTGATGATGTCATCTACTGTAAGACTACCACCTGCCATAATAGCATTAAACCTAAGCCATGGTGCATGCGATAAGTACTGTGAGCTGTAGTATATAAAACTAGATAGGTAGGGGTTCTAATCTCACTGCAGGCCACTTGGTGTGTGTATGTTCATATGGCATGCATTTGATCACCTCAATAACTTACAAAGAAGTAGGGCTTTGCAGAATTGTAGTTGTAGCAGGTGATGTGGCCCTCACAATGCCTGACCACAACTTGGCCTGCTGATGTTATCAAGCATAATATGTCCTAAAGCGACAGTACTATCAGACATGAGGTGTGTTGCATGCATCACTTACTGTGATCTGTACTCTGTACCATTACATAGATAAGTGTTCTAATCTATGTACAGCCAACTTGCACTATTTGTGTGCTGTTCTGTGCCCTGTAAGCAGTAATTAGAAGTGGCGCTATTCTCAATGTAGCCATGTTTGTGTTTGTGGCTGTTAGAGCAATTTACATCAGCTTATGGAACCATAGGACATGTGAACTTCACTAGCATAATGGCCATACAGTTATCACAGTCATAGACAACTGTATACCCTTATTTACATGATCAGCACATATTGCCCCAGTTCAAGAGGGACACAGGTAGAAGCCCTGTGGTGAAATGATGGCCGCCCAACTAGCCATACAGATGGCATGTGTTGAGGTGCACTGAGGTGCTCTGCTTGCCATTATCCAGGCCTCTGTTGCAAAGGTGGGTTAAAGTTTGCTAGACAAATGTCTCCCACCAGCATGTATTAATAATGTCACATACTAAGTTAATGTCCTTAGAGTAATTAATCCATCTACTATGCCACCTACACCTATGCAGCATTTACAATCAGAGTAGTCTATATGCCACAGGCTACAATGACACTCATTTCAGACAATCCCGATTGAACACATGCTGAAGACATGAAGCTGTGAGGGGCCATACTCTTATGTACAAGTGTCAGTACTGCTTGAAGAGGTCCATTACCACATGGCCATTGCACTCAGATATTGGCATGCTGAAGGAAGAGTACATGGAGATTATGAGCATGTCAAGTGGGTGATTGTGCCCTCAGCTATGACACATGATTCCCATCATACCACTAGGAAGACATGGTGATCTCAGGCACATTAGGTGTAAACCTGTGTGACCAAGTCTGTGTGCCCAGTTCTTGCACCCCTGAGTGTGTACATCACATGTTGTGACTGATGTCTTACTTACCAAGTACATAGGTGTTAGTGATGGAAATGATACTTTATACATATTTGCATGGAGTTTTGGCCATTACTATGTCAACAGGCATCTGTTCATCACTACCCTCTTGTAGGATATTGACATAACTCACAGACACCATGACTGCTCACACTATGCAGGCATTGGCCAACATTGTTAGAGGTCCCAGGACTGAGCCTGTTGAACACTGCTGCTTACAGATCAGCTATTAGAGGCAGATGTCCCTATGATGAGTATGTGTGCCATCAATGAGCCACAAAGTGACACCTACAATGATAGTACTGTGGATACCTAAGTGGGTACTTTCTACATGATGCCTGAGTGGGGGGGATATAGACAGACAGCTTGGCTCAGTCCAGGGGGTTGTATGCCCTGATGTCCCCTCATCCAGATCCTTGGTGACTGCCTCAGAATTGCTCACTACGTTTAACAGTCATAATCCTGCTGTCAGATATCCAAACTGTGTACAGTCAACTGTGTGTAGATCACATATACGTGTGCTGATCAGCTCCATGGTGAATGCTGCTATGACCCTACAAATATGGATACTCAGGCAAAGAGGTCTATGTGTCTGGTGTCCAGTACATGCACCACCACTGTGCAAGGGTATAACATTTGCCATTGTCCAGTCATTGGGGTTCAGCCAGTGGTTTCAGTGTGATTGTAAGGTGTTTCCAATGGTGTTAGTAATCCATGACAGATCACATGTAGGATGCAGCCTGGGATGTTAGCATGACCAATAGATGCTGTATATCCTCCATAGAGAGGCCATTTACGATGTGCTCTGTGTGTGTGTGTGTGTGTGTGTGTGTGTGTGTGTGTGTATATATATATATATATATATATATATATATATATATATAGATAGATAGATAGATAGATAGATATAGATATATATAGCAGTTATGGGACAGGTTGTAGGACTGTTATTTATCACATGTGGGTGGGAACAGGGGAGTAAAGTTGACAAAGAACCTGTGGAACTACAGGTTAGCTATGGCTACAGACCCATTCTATGTGGCATCATTAAGTATGAGTTTACTGACAATCTGCACCTGTGCTTTGAGGTTACACATGTAACTACACTGTACATTGTGGTTTTGCTTTGTGTGGGTGGCTAATTTTGTCACATACTGTGTCTACAAAACATCAGAATACTATGTGGTTGTTGAAGGTGAGGAGGTTGTGTCACCATTTTGGAGGGCTCCCTCACCCCAACTGTCACACAGCAATACCTGCCTCCTGTTGTACAGCTTGATAATGGCAGTTTTCCACCAGGCAGGTCCGCTGTGCCATGAGGAGCCTGTATTCCTCCTGTCAGGTATGCTGAGTTTATACAGTTGTAATACTGATGCTGTAATGCATAGGTGTACAGCTCTGCATACATGCCATTCAATCAGAGGGGGGAGGTGCAGTCAAGCTATGTAAACCATCCCACAGGAGATAATAAATGGTTTTGTTGAAATATACGTCTGTATTGTCTCCAAGGGGGGGTTACTTCTAGTAGTTTTAATGACACTGATCTGTAGTCAGATCTCACCAGGGAGGACCTCACACTGGGGGGCTGCAGTGGTCACCCATATTGGTAAACACATGTAGCAATATGTTGGTTCCCCTTTGGGGGATGTCATGGCACTGCTCCAGGACAATGTAGTTAAAGACGTAGACTAACCTTTGGGCACGTGAGCTACAGCATGACTAAGCAACACAGCTGTTGGTCACTTGATGCCATCCCACAACATGGTGTAATGATATATCTTGATAGACACATGTATATACAAATACACACAATGGGTGTCTGGATACATGGAGCTGCTCCTGTAGCTGGCTATTGCTTGAGTATGTGCCCTTCCAGTACTGAATGGCACCTGCATTGCCTCTGGTAAATCACAGTGTAACACAAAATCTGGAATGTGTATCTATCCTTAATGAGTATGTATACACCACCTGCATTACCTTGAATGCTGTCATTTTGAGGTGTGAAGATGTAGATGGACATGTAGTCTGGTATGGCTGTGGTGCTGTCCACAGCCTTGAATTAGATGTCCTTGACTGCACACATGCCTGCATAATCCTGGGTGGGATACATTGCTCAGAGTGGGGTTCACTGTTGCCATACTCACCATGTAGCAGCATAACCATGATGTTGTATACAGATGGTGTTCACATTGCCAACTTTTCCCTGAACAGTGCATCTAAGATGCATTGTGGGGGTGTCAGTGGCTGTGGCTGTTGCTCCACATCTCAGGGGTGAGAGATGAACAACATCTTTGGTGAAGTATTGATGTCTGTTGAGCAAGGCATCTCAGATCATCATGATCTGAGGAAGGCTATATGCCGAAAGCACTTATCGAACTGTTGCTTTCAGCTTTTATTTTAGCTGTTAAGGCTCTCGTTGTTATTAAAGTATTTTATTTTTACAGTTGTCTGCTGTCTACTGTGTTGGTTACCTGGAATTTTTTTTTCCACCATGAAAAACTTTTCCAAAGCTAACTTTGGGCTCCCAAAAACAGAGGTGGCTAACTTCATGGCACCCATGCAAATAGTTGCATGACCATCAAATCATACACCAATGCACTGTACGAACACGTATACAAATGCATGGATCTCTCCATACGCAATAGAACCAAGACGCTCTCCTCCAAAAAAATGAAGCCAATCTGGTGGTCTCCTGCCATAAACAAACTCCACAACAGAAGGAGATTACTGATGCAGAATAAGGTGAAGTCCCAAGACTGGAAAAAAATCCCTTATCAGCCTCAAAAAAAGTTGAGATCCCTCATCAAATCCTCTAAATATAGCTATGAAAACAGAATTGCAGCAGATAGTAAAGACAACCACAAGGCCTTCTGTAGTTATATAAAGAATCTACACGGCAATACCCAGATTTGCTCTGAGCTACTGCAAAATTGTATTCCTATACCGAGCCAACAGATATTGCCAATATACTGTTCGACAGGTTCTGCTTTACCCCCCCAAAGGACCAATCACAATATCAGTAGATTGCCAGGTACCCAGTATTACTGCTGCACAGGTTAAAACAGCACTGTCCAAGGCCAAGAATGCAGCTTCTATGGGACCTGACAATATCCCTGGCTGTGTTCTACATGAACTACAGAGTGAACTGGCACCTCATCTGTGT
Organism: Protopterus annectens; assembly: GCF_019279795.1. Classification (NCBI taxonomy): domain Eukaryota; kingdom Metazoa; phylum Chordata; order Ceratodontiformes; family Protopteridae; genus Protopterus; species Protopterus annectens. Next base: position 941,061,571 of record NC_056725.1, on the reverse strand, counting down.
GCCCTGTTCAATCACAGCCTCATCTCGGGTTTTGTCCCTACTGAAGGACGCACTGCTACAGTCATCCCTCTCCACAAAGAAGGAGCAACTACAGACCCTGGGAACTATCACCCCATTAGACTGACTAGTCTGATATGCAAAGCTATGGAATGCATCATCATGGACCTAATAAACAAGGATATAGGGAATATCCAAACTCTGGATACCCCACAGTTTGGTTTTATGAAGGGTAGATCATGCCTGCTCAACTTAGTCAACTTCTTTGAGTCAGTCTCCAAAACAGCAAAAAAAAAAAAAAACGATGGCAGCACCAGGAAATGACATTCAAGATTTAATCCACAAGTTCAAGACAATATTTCAAGTAAAATACAAGCCAAAAGTAAGCGCTTTCATCTCCTGCAATGGAGACTTCTTCAGACTAATGGCTTACACTTAAACAAAACCTTTTTAAATACTAAAATAGCAGAAGAATTTATTATGTATTTAAAAAGGAAGGGACTAAAGCATTAGGGATTTTAGTTAGAAGTATTTGTCAGCATTAGGCTGACTGTTGTTTTAAAACTGCTAATTCAGCTTTTAATGATTAATTGTCAATTAAGTTTAATTGACTGCTATTTTAGTATTTAAAAAGGTTTTGTTTAAGTGAGTTGAGTCCCACAGGCTTTGGTCCTGGGTCCTCTCCTGTTTGGTATCTACTTTTCTAAAGTGCAGGCCAACACAAAGGGACTCTAGCTGACAAAATTCGCAGATGATTGCAAGTTGGGAACTATTATTAACTCATAAAATGATAATTCCACAGTAGTAGAAAGGCTTTATTATAAAAGATAAAAGCTTTCAGGAAACACCCTTCCTCAGTTATTATTACAATTCATTTAAAATGTAGTACATTTTATACCCTTCACTACATAATAGCACATGACACAGCCAACCAATAAAACAACAAAATCAATTAACAGTTATAAATCAAGTAAAACATTTCATTAACTAAAATAAAATTATAAAAATATATATTTTTTATATTCTTTAAAAAGGGGTGGGTAGAAAAAAACTTCTTATATAATTTATATTGCATTTGCTTTTGCACAAGATATGGCTTTATAGTTATCATATTATTCACAATTGGGGAACTTATAACTGTTAATTGATTTTGTTATTTTATTGGTTGGCTGTGTCATGTGCTATTATGTAGTGAAGGGTATAAAATGTACTACATTTTAAATAAATTGTAATGATAACTGAGGAAGGATGTTTCCCGAAAGCTTTTATCTTGTATAATAAAAGTGTTTCTATCACTGTGGACTTATCATTTTATGAATACAGCAACAGAGTTCTTGGTGGTTTACTACAACTAGCTACTTTATATTGTATTTGCAGCTATTATTAACTCCCCAAGTGATGTTGACATCCTACAGAATGGCCTTACCAAGACCAACAACTGGTGTCAGAACCATGACCTTAAGCTCAATGCCAAAAAATGTGTCGTCATCCCCTTTGGGAAAAAACCTGGTTCCCATGAATTACCACATTGATGGTAGTCTACTGAACACAGAAGGTGTTATAAGAGATCTGGGAACATAGGTTGACAGCAACCTCACTTTTGATCACCACATTGCCACTGTGGTCAGAAAGTCCTTCTATGTGGCACATCTCATTACTAACGGTTTTGCATCCAGGAAGAAAGAGGTCATTGTCTCCCTCTGCTCTTCCTTCATTAGGCCAATCATCAAGTACAATGCCCCATTTGGCATGTACCTCACTAGACACCTGAAACCACTGGACAGGCCACAAATGTACCTCACAAAGAGGATCCTAGGCCTTAAACACTTGTCCTATATACGTGACTCAATTTTGGATTATCAGCACCTTTTCTCCTTTGGCTTCTTTATTGTTGTTACTTGTCCTATATGGACAGACTCAAAAAACTACAACTATTCTCTGTCTCATATCGCCTACTTAGAGGCGATCTCTGCTTGACTTACAAAGCCATGTCTGACCCAGCTCTGTTAGAAATGCTACATCTAATGAAATCCCAGTCCCTTCACACCACATGCCCCAGAGACTTCAACCTCATTACCACAATCAACAGAATGTACTGGAAGGACAGGTTCATAACCCAGAGACTGCCCATGCTATGGAATAGACTTCCCATACATGTCAAGCAGAGTACTTTGCTGACCCTCTTCAAGAGAAATCTCGATGAGTGGATGGGAAACAGAAAATTCACCCTGGGGATAACTCCAGTGGCTCTACTCAACAGATGTACTGAGAACTAAGGTTGAGTGGCACGATGCCAGGGTAATCCTATGGCTAGATGCCCCAGAGTCATTAGCCTAGTACATACCTAGGAACCTAATTATTGACTTCCATCAATTTACCTGTGTATGGAGCCATTATCCCAGCTGAGTGTCAACTGCGGATGAAAGGTATGTATATACCTGCAAGAGACACAGAGTGGCTAAGCACGGTTATGTGTCTGCATACAGACCAGTGACATATGTACCTAGTTGTAGACACCTGCAGGAAATAGGATGTCATCATTATGTTCACTGATATCCCTTTATTTGCTGCAATATGTAGTAAGGTCTATTGTTTCAAGCCACAGACAGCTATCTGTGACCTGTCCCATATGTAGCCACATGACACAGACAACAATGTATCTCACAATGTAATCACCTCTGATTAAGGGGTGTGATTTTGTGTTTTGCCTTTGGCGTTTGACAGGTGAGAGAGTGGTGCATGCAGTATTATGTGTACTGTGCACTCCATAGGCAGGATGTTCTGAGGTGTCTGTTAAGGAGCTGCACAGATGCAGGTGTGTATGATGTGGGTGTAGGTGGTGCAGGTTGTGAGTTGTGCATGTTGGCATAATGATCATTGCCATATGTAATGAATGCTGTTGGAGACACCATGGCAGCAAGATTTGAAATGCAGTCACATCTACCACATATTGTGTTTGTGTGTCATAGGAATAGAGGTGTGGGGACACTTCCAAAACCTTAGCAGCAGGTCCTGCAAAGGTAGGGTCATGCTGCCACACCCTTGGGGTTGACAGCCTGATACACAGTATTTGTTGGCACATCTTGCAGTGAAGATGTGGATGCCCATGCATGCATAACAAACTTGTTAAACTTTGCTGATATTACATTGGCCTCGCAAGCATACAATGCCTGACAAGAAACTAGACAGCACACCAGTTGTTTTGTGGTATGATGTGGTAACACAAACATGTGTGTCGGGTACATAACTGTACAGTATGTCATCCCTAGGACATGTGTTAGGTGGACACACATTGGGCAAAAGTGGCCAGTCTGCTGCAATAGACCTCACAGCCATGTCATGCAGATATGCACCAGTAACATGTTGAGGGCAGGATGCATGAAGTGCTGTGAAAGTGTCACCTATGATGGCTCACCAGTAGTGTGCTGATGGTCACCGCAAGACTGGACATCTGTGTCAGTAGACCTTCTACATTATATTGTGGCACTACAGCAGTGCTACTAATCCCCGTCTTGTCAGTTCCATAGTGACATACCACCTACCCTGGAACTGATGGCATAACACATGCAATAGCCAACATTATTGCCCAGGTTGCTAATCAAAGCATCTACTTGGAAAAGGGTATATGAAGCATACAGAGCCTTTCATGATGTGGGACGGCTATGTGGATAAACAAACAGGCTGTGTCCTGCTTGTCATCATGGGCTTCATAATACCATTTTGTGTGTGGTGACAGAAGACATATCAAGGCATGGTATCCTATGTCAGAGTGGTGTTAGTGAGACCAGCATTAGTAGTTGCCAGACACCGGCAATTCTGTAGACTCCCCTGCTTTCCACAGTTTTCACAAGGTTATTGCATCCTTCCAGTACACACCACTTGGGCAATGTCCAGCTGCAAAATAATTGTGTGAACCACCCACCTTACCTTCAAAGGGTATACATACTACACTTCCCTAATGTGTTTGTGCAATGTACACACACCTTGGATGACTCTCTTCTTGGAACATGCTGGAAGCAACTGCAATACTTAGTTACACAAAGGACAACTAGCATGCAGTGCCAAGCAGTGTCCCCAGATCTCTGACTCATGTGACATGAAATGCCATGAAAGGAATTAGCATGGATATGAGCAGTAACTGTGTTGTACATTTACTGACATTAGACTACATACCATCTGTTATGCTGAAGGCCAAATCATGCCTACTGACTCCAATTGGTGGACCCAATTGAGTGTTACACTATGCAAGGGATGACAGAAATATGACTCACTCCACCTACCATGGTCTGACAAGGTGTTTGACAATATTAGGCCAGCAGGCATTGCTGGAAACTGTGTAGGTTATCTACTGGGTGCTATATCCACTGGTGGGTGGGCAGATGTCTGACAGTCATAATCAGAGAATATAGCATTGGGAGACCTAAGCTGCAATGACCCCAGTCACCAGTGGATTTCCCCAGACATCATTGATGGCATACCTCTTCTAGCCATTCCCTCTCTGCCATCACAGCCACTGTCAATGCCCTCTGACTGTCTACATTAGCAGGTGATTGGATTGCATATCAGCAGGTGTCACTGAATCTCACACAGAACCAACAGTTAATCATGATGGCCTGTGATATGCATTCAGTTGCGGTCTGTGCTGCTGACAAATACTAAATGCCAGCAATTGGACAATGCTGTCCTTTGGAAAGTCATCCACCCATGGGAAATATAATAGTGTCTGCACACCACACACAGTTAAGCCATTAATCATGGACATATGAACAAAGGGAGAAATGTAACCTTTGACTTTCAGTGGTCAATAAGATGTGGGGATGCATTCAATGTTGCACATCATAAACAGATGAGTCTGTGATGTAACTCCCAGACTGTCACTGCCATACTGAAGGTGACACTCATTACGCCTATCATTGTGTACAATGGCACCCTTGCTATGTCGCTGCACATACATATCCTACAACTGCAGCAGCCACACACATTCCATAGTACCGCAACATACATTGAAGATAACATGTCCTATGGAGCCCATGTCATGACCATATATGTGTAGTCTGTCTTATAAATGCTTTGTAGGAGATGTGTATGGCTGCCATACAAGGAGGTGTCAGATCCCACTGTGCGCATCCATGACAGGACTAACATATGTCTTACCTGACCTACACACCTACACTGTCACTGTTGTATAACTAGCACATGTTGGAGAGCCAAGTATGTCACATAGATAGTACACCCTATATGTAATAGGCCCCCCATGTATGTAAAGCACCCATATGCTGTGACACACATAATGTTCGGGTTACACCATGGGATGCAGAACATGACAATTATACCTGTTGTCGGACAAATGTCTGTACTGAACACAAAAAATGTGAAGATGGGTCATCCACAGCACCACAGCTTGCAGATGTGATAGCTCCCAAAACCCTAATGACACTTATCAGGGATATCAGACCTTTTCGCAGATTAGGGATGCATGAGTATGCTGCATGAGGCCATTGTTCTTGTTAGCCTGTTACACACACACATATGGACATATGGAGCCATGTACCTATAGTGCTGTACCTTGCTGAGGACATATTTCTTCTGTGCAGACAGTGTATCCTGTCCTGTGATGTCTATGTCTGTCTTGCTGCTGTGCATCTATATGTGTGCCCAACAGAATCCTGAAACAGAAACAGAAACAGCTCCATGATGCACCTTTAATTCTGTAAGTATACAGCCATTGCAACATCATACAACATAGGTACATTAAATTACGTGGCTTACTCATTACAAATGACAGCATACAGTATCTGTCAGTAACCACTGCAAGTGGCATGGCTAAACAATGCATTACACAAGTACATGTTAATTTATATAGTCACCCTGTGCATCAGACACATATCTTCATTTCCCTGCATCAATGATGAGAATGACAGGGATGTGGCACAGGTATCATCACTTTCACAGGGTGTTGTGGGGGGGTGCACGAGGACTAGGATGACCCAAAAGGATGACAGCATGTGTGTGAGTCAGGAAGGGAAGCAGGCAAGATGGACCATAGAATTGTGCCATGTGTGTCTGTAGGTGACCTGCATTTGACAGTGGTGTGTGTGTGTGTGTGTGCATGTACACAGTTAAGGTCAGTGCTAGCTCTACTTGTGCATATGTTCGACATCTTTGAACTACTCATGGTAGAATTGACAGTTCACCATCTCCAAGCCCAAACATGGGAAATGGCTCTGCTAGGAGTTGCACTGGCACCTCCATGCCCAAAGTCAGAAGTAGTGCTACTACCTGATGGTGACTGCTGTCTGCTGGAACAATGTCCTCCATGGGAATGCCATTAACATGAGCCCATGGCCTGCCACATCTTGGTGTGGACAGCACACTCCCCTCTGTAGCGCATGATGTACTGTCACTATGGTAGCATGATTGTGCCCAGCCACATGAAATCTTGGCAGATGGGGTTGCTGACCTATGCCCACAAGGCCAGTGCTCAACTCCAACCACACTTTCCAGCACAGACACTGTGCGTTCCAAGACAGACACTGTCTCAGCCCATCCTTTGTCCACAGCATCAGTAAACCAATCCAGGGTGTCACCAAAGCAGTGGAGTGTAGCCATGGATGTCAGACTGTGCTGCATCCATAACCCTGAGCATACATCTGGAGTCCCTTTCAGAACATGCCCTTGCTTCCATGATGACCCAAAACATGCACCGAGTGAACCATGATGTGACACCTGCAACAGGCGGTAGAAAGATAGCAGGCCTCCTATGAACACCCCTATCGATCTGCCTGTGTGGATCCTTGCCATCTCCCTGGTGATGGCCAGTGTCTGCACTCACTGGAGACATAAATGACCCCACCCTCTGACTGTCCAATATCTGTGGCCTCTGAGGACTGGGTATGTGTAAGCATACTGACTGTGTGCAGTGACAATGAGGGCAGAAGAGTGATGTTATCCTCTGGGACATTTTAAGCTCCTGATACCCCCACTTGTGCCTCACTGTGGCCACTATCATCATTAGTATCTGAAAAGACACTGGCATCAAGTTGTGTAGGGGCAGAGACCAACCCCCTGGTCACCTGTGATAAGAGAGGAGAAAGCAGTACATTCATATCTACACTATTATGCTCTGCAGTACTACGTTGCATTAAATGTACAGCTCTATACACCTTTGGCACTATTACAGACCTGTTGAAACCCCAACCTCACATAGTAAGATAAGAGGACATTATTTTCCCCACAAACAGCTGCAGTTACTTGTAAATAAAAGCTCTGTACACAGCAATCTCATCAGCAAAAATGGGGTACACTTTTTAATTTGTGAAGACTCTTCACAGTTGACACATATGGCAGTCTGCAATGTCCTGACAATACTGTTGCATCTATCAGTGTGGTGACACCTACAAGGCATACATATGACTGCAACATGTGTACAGTCATAAAAGATCTGTGCATTTGGCAATCATGCCGACAGTACAGCACTGCAGCAGCAGGCCTGGGAAAACACTTTAGGGATTGCATTGCTGTAAACCTACATCTATAACAAAACAGTGTTTTGCTTACCAGGAGCAAGACCATGGGCTTGTCTGATACCTTACAGACCTGTGTAAACTACAGGGAGAGGTAATGTCAATACCAAAGCATGTTGCACCACAACAAGGTAATAAATACATCCATATAGCTCACATTTAAAGTAGCTACTATTTTAATTAGCATCTGAGCAGGAGAGTCAAACTGCAGTCACACCCTTCCCCCCACAAAGAGCACAGACCTGACATCCACATAAGAGTATGTACACCCTGACACATTGAATGCTATAGTATTGCAATGGTGACCAAAGCTTACCTGATGGAGGCCATCAAGTATAATCTCATTCTCCATATCCATGAAAGGTGCATGGCATCATGGATACATGTGTCCTGCAAGATGACAGAATGGGAATACATATCAGAATCACATACATGTAAGTACACTATGTAGAGCTACAGCAACAACATAATAGCTGGCAGTATCCACTGCTTGCTCAGACATGTCATATTCCGCAGTGTGCAAACATACTAAGTGTGGGGATGCAACTATGATACCAGCGATAGTCAGCTATTCCTATCTGTGCCATGAAAGATGCTGCTGTATGATCATACACCCAACACTGAAGTCTATTGTAGTGTGTTCCCTGGGGCAACCCCCCCAATAATATTTCAAAACAACAGTGGCAAACAAATAGCAGTGTGCTATTACAACCAGTATACAGGGACAGTCTCAAAAGACCAGGGTGCCACATTGACAAAAAACCTGTAGTTGTAACAAATCTGGATATCAGTGACATGTCATTATCACAATTCTAAGACAGGCTTAATGATGTAATCCTTATTCTCTGTGAGTATATTCACACATCTGCATCCTGGTGTAAATTAAAAGGTTGCATACCTGCTGGAGTGCACAACTCTTCTGTTGATATGTAGTAATAATTTAGGTTTTTGTAAAAGTGTGTTCTGTGTTCAGAAAGTCTTGTACAAAATGGTTCCCCATAGCCAGCACACTTGCCTTTTAACATGCTTCTGATTAGCAGATGATTGCCTCTTAACCAATCTGTTGTTCCAGAATGCTAATTGCAGGCAACACAGCTGATTTGCAGTAGCATCAGCCAATGGCATGCAATCACTGTACAAGATATAAGGCCTCCATGTAGATTACAAGCCCTTTCTGATATGTTGGGTTGGACATTACTTGAGTGAGGAGGCTACGTCATCACATAGAGAGGTCTGAAGAAGAAACTGTTATATAAAGGTATGTGTGGTACTGTCTGCAGCTGCTACTGCAGATAATAGGCCTAGGCAGAGAGTGAAAACACTTTGGAGGACAACATGCTGTAGTAGTAACTGAGGCAGCTGTGGCAGCCTTGTAGTACAGGCAGAGCCAGAGTGAGAGTAGCTATTCCACTCCAATTAAGACATGTGTTTAAGGTAAGTATGTTAGGCAATGATATCGTTAACAGAGTACTAGGCTACATGTTTGTTGTGTCTTTGAGCAACATAGGGGATACATACAACAGTATGTCCACCATGTGGGCAACTGTCAGGCCATGTGTTACAGTCTGTACTCATTTGGAATGTGTATGCTTGCAGTCCTTGTTACAAACAGGGGCTTCATATGTATATATTAGTTGTACAGCTGTGCTAATCTGCATTGTGAGTTTGAAAGGATTATATACTGCACTCTGATAGTAGTGGGCCTCATTTGCATTACCTGAGTTAAAATCCTCTGTGAATGCATATTACTGCATGATGTGACACTTTATGCACTTATAGTTTTGCTATGGTGAAATGGGGTGCAAGCAGGGGGACAAATATAGTGAAAGGCAGATAGATATGTGCAGGAAGGCTGTAGGAAAGAAGCATAGCAATCCATTTCTTGTACAGCAACAACTGCGCACTTTGACAGAACTTGTAGATGACTTTGGGCTCTAACCCCCAGAGAGAGGGGTGAGGACAACATAATTGCATTAAGCCAATTGGACCAAATTATGTGTGTCCAGTGAACATGTGTGCGAAATGGAGGGCTATGTATGGGACAATTTTTTTTTTTAAGTTAAGAGTGGAATGTTGGGGGAGGGACATAGGTACGTGTAGGGAAGGTAAGTTTGGTAGGTGAGGAAGCTTTTGCAGAAAGATAAGACAGACAAGACAGCAGACAGGAGTGGTGTGTGACACAAGAGGGGGTAAACATCTTGGATGGGGAGGGTGTTCTGGAATCTCAGTCTCATGTGTGTCCACAAGGTAGCAGCATGAGTCACATCCCCATCCATGGGACTGTTGACACTGCTCTATCACTGCTCCATGGGTGTCAGTGATAGAAGCTAATCTCCAGATGCTACCCCACCAAGGTTGCCAACATGCTCTTCATCTGGTGTAGGTGTCATCCAATCCCATGGAAGACAATCCTGAGCACCAAACCTGGCAGTTCATCACAGGTGACAACTCTTCCTCCATCACTGTTCCCAGAGGGGGGCCCAGCCCCATCCCATGGGATGGTACTACCCAACAACACAAATAGTGCAGGGGCAGCAGATGGGGCACTGCCAGGCTGTGCTCAAGATGTGCTGAGACCCAGTGCCATGGCCAGAGGAGGTAAGGTAGGCAGATCATGAGGTAGTAAATGTAGTAAAGTAGTTATAACAATAAGTTAAAGTTAGTATTAACCAAAGCAATGTTAATATTAACAGAACGGAACATAATAATGTTTATTAATCCAAATACATATTAAGGTGTGTTATGTGTAACAAAATATTAAGTAACATAACAGTAAGTATGTTAGCAGCAAACCAATATGAATTAAACCATATGGCCAGTAAAACAGTTAGTGTAACAAAATAATAAATATCAATAATAAATTAAAGAAGATAACAGGTGGGAAGAGAGAGAAAAACATACCATTAGTTACCTCACAGATAATATTACTACACAGAGTACAACTACAAAATTCTACAGGTGTGCAGTGTTCTTCTATAGCTGATGTAGCACATACATACCTCACAAGCTGTTAGCATGGGACAGTATGCACCAAGCAGTAACAAATGCAGGTACAGAACTACACAGGATAGTTTCACATAATGTGGACTTAGATAACTACCAAGGTGTTATGTAAATGGATTTGAAAATATATCACATTCCAGGTAATCATTTATGTGGTAATCATGGAACAGACAGATTAGGCAGCTGTAATCACATTACAAAAAATCATGACAGTTGAGAGGCATGTTTGTGTACATTAAATAAACTAGGCAGGCATCATGCCTTAGTTGGCAGGCATAGGTATAGAACCCAATAGCTGTGACTGCAGGGGAAATCTGCAAATAATGTAACAATTGACTGCAGCAACGTAGAACAGAAATGCAATGACTACAGCCCTATTGCAAATATTAAGACAGATTTATATCAAAAACACAATGCTGCTTAACATTTTATTGGTATTGCTGATAATTCCCTTCTTTATTGCAATACAGTTGCTATTATTTATTTATTGCACTACAGTTCTAAGTGCCCATTTATCGCACTACATTTCTAATCGCCCAGTTATTGCACTACAGTTTTTATTGTTTATTCTGTATTTCGTACACTTTTTTATTCTTTATTGCTTAATGCACTATAGGTAACATAATATATCCATACTTACCACACTCACAGTGCAACCTGGCCAAGTGCCCAGCATGGGACTGAATAATGCAAATCCTCTCAGCTGCAGCTGTTGGAAGAGAAGCACACCATTATGCATACCAGTTTTGCACACACCCAGCTTGAATTTTGCTTTACTATCTGAGCCCTGGTAAATGCCCTGCAGCAGCAAAGATTCATAATTCTGTGTGAGGAGACCAACAAAAACCCTGGACTACTACACACACCATCTCTGTGCCCAAAAGCATGCACCCTCTCCAACACCACCTGGCATATCAGCAGATAAGCAGACTCAAACAAATGATGTTGAATTCCCACCTATTTGCCTTAATATAAGCTGTTTTCCCACCCTTAAACATCATTCAGCAACATTCAAAAAAGTGCCGTGGTACTTAGCATCATGCAAACCAGCTAAGCAAAGCTGAGCAGTGTGACAACTTGCAGAACCGTAGTTTTAGTGAAGCTTAGCAACGAGCAAACATTATTAGCCATTAACCATGTTTAAGCAGTGCTTAGCACCACACAGTTCTCCCAAACATAAAACATTTTAATTTTAATTTATAATACATTTTATGTTGCATTCAACAAATGATATGTGTGTGCTAGGACCTTGAACCTGGGATCTACGGAACTGTAAAGTAGCATACCTTCACATACACTACTAAGCAGTGACAGCGCACCATGCAAACAGGCTTAAAACGGGTGTATAAATATAAACAAAAAATTAATTACATCCGGTTTCCATTTTTAGATGTCTGTCAGGTGTCTACTTTGTATATATAAGCGTAGCTTTGTATTGCTGCTCTCTATGCAGCGGTACACAAACAGACATTAAAAAAATTAAAAAAAAAAAAAAAAGTCATCAGACTTAATTACATCTGTTTTTTTTATTTTTAGATGTCTTGTAGGTGTCAGCTGTCTATGTATAAGCATGACTTGGTATTGCTGCACTCAGCACAGCACCATGGAAACAGACACTAAAAAAAAAAAAAATAAAAACACAATTTATAAATTTAAAACTCAAACTATTAATACACAGCACATTTCAACAGTAGCACGGAACATTGCGGGAACCCTCACTATGTACATAGCATCTGACAAGCCTCTACACTTCTGCCTAGATGGATTCAATATTCCTGTTACTATGTCATCTCTCAGCAGCACACCATGATTAATATGCATGGTGCACTGCCGAAGGGGAACTGTAGCCGTGTACATGGGTACATTCTGTGTAGGCTCCATGTAGATTTTATTAAATCCTGGGGTATGTGGTAACATAACTAGCTCACCAGCTCAATGTAATATAAACTAGTTAACACCTGCTCTAACACACAATTGTTATGCCTCCCCCAAGAACTGTTATGATCAGGTCTCAATCTAGAGACTAACAGTGGACAGTACTGGCTGGCAAAGAACAGTGATAGAAGGTAAAACAGCTTTGTTTCTGCCTGCTGTCCATATCTCTCAACTGTTCCTATGTTTGTCTCATATTTTTGCCATGTCCCACATAAAGGTTTTGATTTTCTTGTAAATCACTAAGCATTGCAGTCAATAAAACCAGACATTAAAATCTCACACTTCCGATTGTTTGGAAAATGCATATTGATGCAAAACCTATTATAGATTATAGATTAGTATTAGGCTAACTGCCCTTGTGAGCCATTTTAAGCCTAGACAATTATCCCTTGTGAGATTCAAACCCTGTACCTTGTGTTTGTAAGGCAAACACTTTAACCATTAGGCCACCCACCCACCGTCCTATTATTCTGTTAACTGTAATTAAATAGGAGTATTATTTAAAAACTGTCCCTGATTTTGATCCTTTGTCTCCCATTACTTTTGGATTTTTCAGGTGCGCTGCTGCCTATTTGATAGCCAAAACACTTTGTTCTCCTACACATTTATTTTTTTCCTATAAGTGGAGGTACATGGAGCTGATAAAGCTCCATGCTCTACAAGAAATTATGATGGCTCACTGACCACAACCTTTTATTATGCGTTCTTGATTCTGATGCCTAGATTCACCTCTCAAGCTTTACTCTTGAGGTGCATTTCTTGGTATCCATGTCTTGATCACATAACAAGCTGGTTATGGTCAGGGACCAGCTCATGATTCTCTATGTAATGCTCCCCCGACCAGATATTATTACACTTAGAAAATGTTGTCCCTGATTGTGTTTGTTCTTGCTGTGTGTTACACTGTTTGTATCTTTTTGCTTGTTCAGGTTAAAAATAGTCTTTTTTGTGTACTGTAGAAATGTATTGACACAATGATTAGACCATTTCTTTAAGTTTCTATTTTTTAGTAATTTGTTTAGCATTTAAACCAACAAGACACAAGCCTCTTTTTAGAGATGAACTGAGACTACTGCATAGTTTATTGACTTCCTCACAGTCACAATCACACAACAGTGAAATGGAAGCAGAGATAACCAAATCCTGGAGTATAGGACTATGCATCTCAGTACCAGACCACAGCCTTAATCATCTGTGCTAACTGCCAGTAAAACTTAACTAAATACATAGCAACTGATCTGAGACATGTCAGTCATTCTAAATATTGAAAGACAAAAGCTTCTGTGATTTTTTAAACAAAATAATCAGCAAGTGAAACATGAATTATTGTATCAATATAACTTTATATATAACATGTTAATTAATTTGCTATTACTTCATATTTTTTCTCATGTTGATTATATCTGGGAAAAAAAGAGAATGAAAGATTGTTTTGAGTGTGTGTGCGTGTGTGTGTGTGTGTGTGTGTGTGTGTGTGTGTGTGTGTGTGTGTGTGTGTGTGTGTGTGTGTGTTGTGTGTTTAGAATGCAGTTTTCTTTCTTATTTTAAAAACTGCATTCCAAAATAAAAATACTTACTGATCCTAAAAGATTTTATTTCTGACCTTTAAACTTACTACGACTCAAAGCTACAGGAAGCTGATGTCCAGCATTGCAGCACATAGGCATTTGACAGACATGGATGAGTGCAAATTTAAAATTCAGTAGCATACTGCTTTACAAGCATGTATACAGTTTTTCAAGTTATACAGCCTTAAAACTATTCACATGAGAAATTGGCTTGGTGGCTACTCCAAGAACTGAAAGAAATATAAAGGTAAGCAGTAATGTCCCCATCATTATTCTTAAAATGGTTTAGATGAAGCTCTGATTACTGTCAATATGCAATTGATTTTCTGTGGTAATTTATATGAGTAAATATGTGTGCTTTATTAAGATTTTAGTATACATTTATGCAGTGTTTTACTTATGTAAATTGTGTTTTTAGAGTAGCTCTTACATTAGTGTCACTATAGACAGCTTTATCCACCAGTGAACCATGTGGTTGCTGGGGGCCCCTGATTCTTGGAGGCCCCCCCAAACACAAGTTATCTTATCTTGATATTTTTTAACATGTATGTCAAACCTACAGAAACTAGTACAGTAATCTTGCATACCTAATAAACCAAGTGGGTAATAATAACTCTTAATTATATATCCTTTAAAATTCAAAGATAATTCTGGTTATACTAACAGTGTTTTATAAAGTAACAGGCTTTACAATTCCATTAAATATTTTACCACTGACATAGTGCTCCTAGCTTAGTTGAACCCTGCAGGTGGACTTTTTCTGCATTAAAACTAACAACATAGCCAGCTTTAGGTACCTGCAATGCTTGTGGCTAAAGGGAGAGCCCTTTAATCGTCCTTGACTGTGTGAGGGGGCCCAAAAAAGGTGCTGCTGGTTGGAGAAAAATCAGAAAAAAAAATTTACTAATTTTCTGTTTACACTGTTTAACCTGAACAGGGCTGTGATATGACTGTGACAAACCAAAATGCTGCCTGTCCAGCTAGCTGGAATTTTGTAAATTATATGTCACTTGAAAATATTAATATAATTTATATATAAATGTGACACTGCCGGTCCAGCTATCTAGAATTTTGTAAATAATCATATGTTGTTTCTGAATATTAATATGATCCATATACTTGTCTTACAAATGTAAGAGAACTATATGTTATGTGGATATTAAACTACTAGTGCAGAAGTGTGTGTTGAACTGTATGTTATGTACTGAGCTTCAAGAATATAACCACAGTATACCCTAGTGGAAAAAAAAACAGAAATGTATTTAAACTATATTAATGGTAGAATGCAAAACTTCAAGAAAATAAGTTAAACGTGTTTTACGATATGCTATAAAAATGTTAGTTTTAGTGCAGCAAGTAGACACAATGTCTAGGCTTAAGGGTTTTCCTATTGTCTTGAAACAGAAATAATTACTAGGTTTCAAATGTAAAGTATTTTTATTGTTCTGTTACTTCCTAGCAGCTGCACATCTGAGAGCTAAGTATTTTTGATACAGAGGTGCTAAATTCTAAGTTTCTGTTAGCTTGGGAACAGAAGGCAGGTGACAAGGAGTGATGTCATCCCAGCTAACCCAGCAGTAATGTGTATTATTAATTTAAGAACTATCTCAGAAAGTGAGTCTGTGCATTTTGTAGCTTGTCTTTGGACCTGAAAACATCCATTCAGCACTTCTCATCTGCATTTGCCTTGCTCTGTAAGTAAGACTTAGATCATAGTACTTCACTTAGAGATAGATAAAAATATAGTAAAGATTAGTTTAGATGTTTTCTGTATTTATTTGAGACTCTCTTGCAATATTGTTTTAAAATATCTCCTGTGATTCTGAATTCTGTAGTCACTGTGCTGATTATTTATTTTTATTTATTTATTTTTTATTTTACATTTGTTGACCAGGCTAGTCTAGCTGGATTCATGTCCATTTTCAGTAGAGGCCCAGGGAGAAAGGCTGCACAATCAAAGAAAAAAAAACAAACTTGTGCCAAATAATAAGCACTTCAAAAAACAATGGCAGTAGGATCAGGTGGACAAATTATAAACAAAGGAATACAAATAGAGTTATAAAACATTTGGAGTCCTGATATCACATGACATAACATGTTGAAAGTATTACAAAGAGGATTATCATTGAATATAAAAATATTAATGTTTTTTTTTAGTCTTTTAGTTGGATTAATTGAATATTGTCTTTTTCTTTAATTATTTATTATTAAATATATTTAAAGCTTTTAATTGTGGATGGTTTGTTTAGAGATATTGAAGCTCTTAGAGTACCTGCATATGTATTTGGTGACACTGTACATGCCACTCTTAAACAGCCTTCAAGTCTTGGTCACACTTACCATTTGGATAATAGTAACATTACACAATAAGATTGGGCACCCTTTGGTAAGGGCCTTAAGTAGCTGATAAGGGTGGCAGCTGGTACTACCTTATAGTCTGGGCAGAAGGGGTATAGCTAGTGAACCTGTGCCAGCTTTTTCCAGGTGTGTGTGTGTGTGTGTGTGTGTGTGTGTGTGTGTGTGTTTGTATATCAATCAAATCTAAAAGTGTGTGTGTGTCAGTTACTTGGGCAGGGACACGAAGCACTGGCTTGACAGAGAGGGTGCTGGAGGTCTTAGCTTGGCCACGCAGCTGAGATCTTAACCCTTTAGCTGTGCCAGTGGGGAGTCTTATTCAGGATCTCGAGAGGAGGGAGAAACCAGCCCCAGACTGACTGTGATCTCTGTGTGCTTTTAAGGGAAACTGTACTTTACTGTGTGTGTAATTGTAATCCTCCCAATATGCACGCCCTCACTGGTGCTAGTGGTGAAGATTGAGGTTCCTTGATTACTAGGCCAGTGCAGGAGCATCGCAATGACCCTGTTAGGATAAAGCTGATAATAAAGGTGAGCAAGTTAAGCACTAGAAATCAGCAGCCCGAATGATCTCAGTGCCTACTTTGGATTTTAAGAAGAGCTGATGCGTCTGATCTTCATGGATGATTTTCTCTTTTAAGGAGTTTTATAAATACTGGCAGAACACCAGATAATATAACTCTCAACTTCTTTGCTCAAGAATTCTGCACATTGACAAAAATAATATCAGAATAAAGGCTCAAAATCAGGAACATGTTTTAAATATTACCCTGATTCACTTAAAAAGTTAATAGAATAACACATTTTGCATCAACATGCATTTTGTTGAATAATATACAGTATAAAACTCTAATGTCTGGACTTATTGACTACCTGTAATCGTGAATGATTTACCAGCAAATCAAACTTTTTATGCAGGGCAGAGCAAAATTATGAGGCAAAATCAAGGAAGGTCTGTGAAATCAGGGACAGTGCCAGGTATGCATTATTCCTCAATGAGGTAAATAAAAGTGACTTACCTCTGTTGTTGTTTGATGACTGCTAAACAACAGTCACTGATCTGCTGTGGTAGTACCAGTGTTGTACAATGTATACACTGTTTGCTGAAATAAGTACAAAACCAGTATTGCTATGGCTTATGCGTGTGTGTGTGTGTGTGTGTGTAAATATATCTCAGTTTTTTATCTGTTCACATACCCAATAATGCCAGGACGCATACATTATTCTTCTGGGTATCAGTATAAAAATGCAGCTAACAAGTAATTACATTTATAAAGTAAGACATAAAATATATCACTGCACATTCAGACACTGGCCCCCAGTCCCAGACTGTATAAATAGATATAGTGAGGCCCCCTTAATCATCCTTGACCGTGTGGGGGCCCCACAAAAATGTTTCTGGTTGAGAGAAATGAGGAGGAAATAATGTACTAATTTTCTGATTTTGCTCTTTAACCTGAACAGTGCTGTGATACAACCATGTCAAAATAAAGCTGATAATAGACACTGCACTCAACCGCACCCATTCTAAAACCTGCCCTGCTGAGATGTCTGTGTACAGATAATTGCTTTAGGTTCTGTGGGAGATGGTCTTGGGGACTGTGTGATTATTATTTCTTTAATTTTCATCATTTAGCATAATGGTTAATGTTGTTACCTCATATACACAAGGTACAGAGTTTGAAAGTGACCCCTGGTTATTGGCTAGGTTTGTAATAGCATGCATTATAGCTTGTGCTTGGGCTGGGGACAGGTACTGCTCATTTACTGTTCAGCCAGACTCAGAGACCCCAGCTAAAGTTTGTTTTGGGGAAGGGTTTTGGGGAAGTGTACTGTCTAGGAGCAACAAGCAGAATGCATTACATGGACAGTGCAGTGGTTCAGTGGTTAACATTGTTGCCTCACAGCAATAGTTTCTCTATTTTGATTCTGGGGTGCCTTCTGTGTGGAGTCCGCATGCCTTCCCTGTGTTCATGTGGGTTTCCTCTGGGTGCTCTGGTTTCCTCCCATTTACAAAAAATGCATTTGGAGTGTTTCTCCCTGGGCCTCTGCTGAAAATTGACTTGTTCCGACTTGGACTTTCCTGATAAACAAATGTTAAATAAAATTACTGTAATCATTTTTTGTACTTTCCCCACAATCAGACATCAGGCACAGGTGGCTATGACGGGGGGGAGGGGGCAGTGGTGAGGAGTGAGGAAACATGCTATGTATATGTATATCAGCAGTCACTTGAAATACATGACTGTGGCAATTTGAACCTTTGCTTTCATACCAGTCTAACACCAGAGGGCCGCAGTGACTGTCTTTTTTGGGGAGATGGTTTAGGGAGGCAGGCAGAATTCCCAGTTAAGACAGAGCTTGTGTATCTCCCCAACAATTGTCTTGCTCATTAATTGTGTGCTACTATTTTTCAACTTTGAATATTAAGGCTTGTTAACAGCTTAGGTCTTTCTTGAATGAAAAACAAAATAAGACTAAACTTGTTTTCTTACTCAATATTTTTGTTTAGGTTTCATTGGATTAAAGGTTGGGAAAATTCTCTAAAATGCATCCCACAGCATCTAAAATACCTGTGGCTTCTGGGGGCACCTGGCTTAATTGAGTTATTTCCTAAATGGTTATTACTGTACTATCTTGGTCAGGAAAGGT
This sequence comes from Protopterus annectens, assembly GCF_019279795.1. Taxonomy (NCBI): domain Eukaryota; kingdom Metazoa; phylum Chordata; order Ceratodontiformes; family Protopteridae; genus Protopterus; species Protopterus annectens. The sequence goes on along the minus strand of NC_056725.1, from coordinate 941,042,538 downwards.
ATGTTGAAAGGAGGCAAGGAAAACTAAAGCTGATGAGCAACACTGAATAACTTCTGTTCAAGCCATCAGTGGATGAAAAGGTTGTGTAAAAGTTAAACAAAAAACTTTAAAATGCACATCAGAGTACATAGAAAGTGATGGTTTCTTGAAAAATCTGAAGAGTAAGGCAAATGTAAGAAAAGGAAGAAAAACGTAATGCTTGTGGGATGGGGAGCCCAAGACTGAGGGAAACAGAGGGATTTATGTGTGTGTGAGGGGGCTGAAGTGGTAGGCAGTGCCAAGGGTGCCATTTCACCTAAGTCCAGCCCTGTGTATAAAGTTATTGCAATGTATCATTGTTGCAACAAAATGCCAGTAACTATGAATGTCCCTTTGTGAGATGAGCCAACATAGTGTGGCACACAAGCCTGTAGTAATGTAAGCACATTGTAGCTACAGGTCAGTCTGTGAATACTAGTCCTAAAAACTCTGCAGCAATAACTAAATGTTTTCTTTGGAGTGGTGGCAGTGGCAGGGTGATACTTAGACTGGAAGTGTCTAGGGGCCCCCAAGTTGATATTTACTGGGGACCACCAAAATAATTAGAATATCCCTGAGTGTCCCTAACTTAATGTGTGCCATTGCTATGGAGCTTGCTGGTGCTTTCTCTGTGTATAAGATATTTAATTCCTGTTCCTGCCTGCAGGACTTCATTTCCTGTATATTGTATTTATGCCTTCATTTCACCAAGAAGGTTTTTTCCTACCTCTTTGATGCGTTTTCTATTTCTGATAACGTATTTTATTTAAATTTGATTTGTAATGCATTTATTACTGTCAGGTCTGTTTAATTTGTGACAATCCTGATTTTTCCTTTGTTTATTGCATTTCTTTGCAAATTTAGTGAAGTCTTTTGTTTGGGGTGTGTAATTCTGTTTGGTATTTTTGAGGGGGTAGTTCTATGTTTGTCTCTGCTGAACGACTTTTCAAAATGGGGGTCATTTGTTCTGTGTTGATGGCTCTATAATATTTTACTATAATTTGCATTTTGGAGAAGGATTTCAAGGGCTTTATATAGAAATAACAGACGTCATTATTTTAGTCTGCTCAATTAGGTTTGGAACTCTAGCCTGTACATTATATACATATATATATATATATATATATATATATATATATATATATATATATATATATAGATAGATAGATAGATATATTTGTATGTATTTTCCAATGAGAAAAAAATAATTGCACAAATTATGTAAACTACTGATCAGCAGTTGACTTAAGCTATGTAGTGGTAATAGTTTTGTCCAGAATTAATTATGTTTGCAAAACAATTAAAACAGATAAAATACAGTACTGGAAATATATTAAATACAATGATGAGTGAACTGAAATGATTTGATTAAAAAGGGTGTTGTCATAGAAATAATAACAAGAAAAACAGTATATCTACAAATCATGTTTATTCTGCACCTGCACTGCAGCTCAGAATCTTTTGCATTTTTTGTGTCCTACTAGAGCTCATAGAACACGTGATGACAAAAATCCTGACACATCACACACCTATTTCCCCCCCCATCCCCCTTACCGAGCTACTCACGATAACTTTCAAGAGTTTTAGAGTCATATCTAAGAATTAGGCTTTACCAGAAATCCTTTTATCTGCCTGTGTAACTTCATTTTGTGTTATTTTGTTACTGTTACTGTTTTTATAAGTATAATATAGTAGTATGTAGTATAAATTCATCTCCTATTTTTACTATTTGTTTTGTGTTGAAACTTATTTTTTCAGTCTACCTTGTATTGTTTACTCATATTATGCTTTATGTAATAAATCATTGTTTATTGTCTGTACTGGAGCTTTTCTCCCCGGGCCTCTACTGAAAATGAATATTTATGTCCAGTTAGACTAGCCCGGTCAACAAATGTAAAATAAAATAAAATAAAAATAAAATAAATCATGGACATTGTTAAGTGTGATACATGATCTGCCGAAAGTAAAAGGTAACCACGGAAATGTATTATTACCTAGACAGTTCCACTATTCCCACTAGGCCCCAGAGAGTATGTATGGTGACCAAAATCCTGACATGTCAAGGACACTGTTAGTTGTGACACATGATCTGCAAAAAGTAATAGGTAACCATTGAAACGTATTATCACCTATAGAGCTCCACGGTCCCCACTAGGCCCCAATGACCACGTGTGGTGACCAAAATCCTGACACATCACAGACACTGTTAGGTGTGACACATGATGTGCAAAAAGTAATAGATAACCACGGAAATGTTTTATTTCCTAGAGAGTTCCACTCTCCCCACAAGGGCCCAGACAGCATGTGTGGTGACCAAAATCCTGGCCAGTCATGGGCAGCATTGGATGTGGAATATGTGTTAAGAAATAACAGATAGCCATGGAAGTGTGCTATAACCTAGAGAATTACAAATCCAACAGGGAGACAGGCTGCACACTAGGGGAATGGAATCTGACATGTCTTTTTGCAGGGTATTGTTATTGTTCTGAGTAAATAGTAAGATTCATTGGTACTTTTCATGGAACAATGAACCTTGCTTACACTGACCATTTGGGTATTATTTGTTAGGGAGTAAGGCTTACTTTTATCTACCCAAAAAATATTTAATTGGAACTCACAATGATCTCTAAAATCATTAGGTCCGAGGGGAATAAATCCACAATTAATTTTGTTTTCTTTTATTTGCATTTATCTATGTATGGATTTTCAGTACTTTTTCATGCTGCGGAAAGCTTGCAAAACTGTTGACTATCCTGATGGGATCAGTTTTGAGCAAGTCTGGTATTAAAAAAAGAGGTTGAGCCAAATGCATGTGGTTTATATTCTCAACAGAAATAAAGTGGCCCACCAGTTGTATCTTAAAGACTACTGTGTTTGGACATCTCTCTGGCATAATAGGAATGTTATAAAAGTGAAATACAGTTTTATTGGTGTATAGATAGACAGAGAGACAGACACCCTGACAAGCAGACATATAGATAGACAAGTAAAGAGCTAGATATTTAAATAGATGTATAGTAGAAAGCAAACAGGCAGACAGATGAATAGACAGACAGGCAGGTATATGGATAGATAGACAAACAAATGGATATATAGACAGGCAGACAGGCAAACAGAGAGAAAGGCAGACAGACAGATATACAGGTACACAGACAATTAGATAGACAGACAAGTAGATAGAAATACAGGTAGGCAAAAAGAAAGGAAGAAAGATAGGCAGATAGATATATTACTTTATTATTGTATTTGCACTAAGCAAGTGGGTTTCCATCTATCTCTCTTTTTTTTAATATTCATTAGTAGCAATATAAGTGAGAAGCAAACAAATAAGCTTTGTAAATGTTATTTTTATAATGTTACTCAGGGCATCCTGCCCCCTTTGTGCACTTTGCTCTGTATATTTATTACTTAGTTGCAGCAATACCTGTCACTGTGTCCACAAACTTTTATTCACTTCATTTTGTCTGGGGAGATAGTATAGGAAAAAAAATGCTCCAAGCTACATGACAATGAGTAATCAAAAATCCTCATGATATCTAATGCAATATGTAATAGGCAGTACAACTATGCTTACCAGGAAATCATACTTCACTAGGTATGTATGAATATATGAATGATTATGACCTTGAGGGGAAAAAAAACTATTCTAATAATTCACAGGTGCATTTTAAAGTATAATTTCCAGGTACCTGTCTTACTATTATATTTAATATTATTTCAATAACTTGTGGATTTTTTTCATGTTTTTTTAGAAGAAAGGATTTTTTTTAAATGGGAGCTTCCACAATTGTATGTTTCTAGTTGATGCTGGACCTTTAAATGTCCATTTTATGTAATAAAAATGATGTAGGTAACAGCATCACCATTTTGTCATTTTAATTTAAAGCAGCAGTACTTGCATTTTATGAGTTGTCCTACTTCCATTAGCAGCACCACTTTGTCTCCTGCTAGTTTGGAGGTCTGTTATATAGTTTAAAATCTAAATCTTTTTGTTTATTTGATACAATCTGACATGCTGCATGATTTTGGTAGGACATTACTACAATGTTCAAATCTGATATGTTAATGTACTATGGGTGTTCTAACCACTGTAAGGCAAAACAGACTTTTCTGCTAATCCGGTTACTTTAGCCAAATACAAGTGACATTTGACATTCTCAAACTGTTTATTAGATGAAAATAATAACACTTTCTCTCCAACTCTGTGAAGCAGTGGAATATAGTCCCAGGTATGTCCCAGGGGACAAGACTTAGAATAGTAGCTCAAGTACTAGAAAGACCTGGTGGGGGAGGATGGGAGTGAGTGGCCATTTTCAGCTCAACCATCCTGTAGGGGTGGGAGGCGGCTTTGGCTCACCACATAGGTAATACCTAGCAGGATGACCTAGGTGTTTACAGTGCACAGCTTAAACCAAGTAAGCCCATGTTACCATGTGTAAGCCACACAGTAAACACAGGGAAAATAAGCATATGGAAGCACGCTTCCCCTTGGAAGGTAGCAAAAGCACAACTCAAAGGAGCCTCTGCCATTTAAGGGGCTGCTCCACCACAGGAGAGTTTAGAACACCATGAGAACCTATCTCCTGAGTCTCACACACAGAGTGGCAGAACTGACTGGGGATTCCTAGGCAAGAATGAATGGCCATAGGTCTCTTGCCTCACCCAGGGATTCCCTGCTTCACCACCATGGAGCAGCTGAGCTGACTGGGTGCAAGTAGGGTTGCTATTGGGCTTAGTCTTATTTGGCAAAGAGAGGGGTACGGGATGAAGAAAAAATAATAAGAATTTTCCAGTATCATTGTCACATTCATGCCATTTGCTGTAGTTCTATATCCGCCATCCCATTTAATAAAAACACTCAGCAAACATGCCCCCTATGGTGCAGAGGGATACAGTCCTGACTGTGCCCTAAATGACACATGCTTGATTAGTGGCTTGGGAAATGGAGGGCACAGGGTGAGGGGGAGGGGAATGAATGGCCATAGCCAACTTATCTGGGAGAGGCAACTTTGCTTGCCACTTGGGTGACAACAATTAGTAGCACACTTGTATGCTTTAAATTTGTAATTTTGAACATTTTCCAATAAGCAAAAAAAACAAAATGCATGAACCAATAATGACAAAAATGCCCATTTCAGAATATTTCAATCATAAAAGTTCACTCAAACTTCAGTCATTACAATCCACCAATATCAGTCAATATGCACAATATCTGCAGAAGTAAAGTCATCTGAATAATCCCACATTAAAGAGATCTGTAACTAATGAGAGTTTGCTGCTAGCCAACAACCTTTTATTTCAATGTTTCATCTACAAATTCAGTGCCTGCTGCCCTTGATGAATACATTACCTATGTTACATTGCAAAAATGGTAAAGTGAGGAATATTGCAATAGACAATGGATGGCAAACTGACAAGAAGTTCATAGTTATGCTGCATATCATCCAAAGGAGGATACAGTCAGGACTGCAGCACCCCTCCACCCCTTAAAGTGCAATACAGTATCAGCAATCCATTTGCATGGTGTGGGAGCAGAACCCACAGCATTCTGTATCAAAAGAAAGCATGCTACTTGTTGTGCTACTAACACTACTTTCAAATTCAATAGCACAAACAGTGATGACAATTTCCTAAACAAAACAGTTGCACATTGAAAACAGACTTAGCATGAGCAGCAGTAGACTTATGTGCCCTTGAAACTCACAATTCCTTGAAAATGCACTGAAACTCATATTTTTAAGTAGTCCCTGTAGTTGGTGTAGAGGATTCAGGCTCTTATCTCCTGTAGCCAAGGTACAGAGTTTGAAATTGAGCAAATTAACTAACCTGCCATCCCTAACAAGAGCATTATATAAACACACAGACACACACACGCATATAAGTGTGCATGGGTGTGCACACACACACACACACACACACGCTCACACACACACACACACTCCACCTTACTGATGGAACTTTCATCCCAGCAAGAATGTATTGTCTGTTTAAATTCAATGGGAAGATGTGGAAAAAAAGAAGCAAGCAACAGCAGGTGTATGTGTCAATGAATGCAGGGCCACACAGATCCACAAGCCATTCTTAAAGAAAACATGTCATTTTTTTTTTATTAAAAGCTAAATGTTGTGGTATCCCCCTATCCAGTGGGCCTCTCCTAGTCAGCAGGCCCTAGGCAACTGCCTAAGTCACCTAGTGTTGGATCCAGCTCTATATAGAAAATAATGGAAGCATGCAGTGATATATGTGGGCTATGCTATAAACTGTAGAACTGTAAGGTGTGTTAGTTCGATGGTGTGATCTACTGGAGGAAGGTGAGCCTGCTGTCAGTAACATGACACTGCTGCATGACTGAGACCTTGACCTGGAACTTGAGGTTCTCCCAGGTGTAGATGACTGTTGACATGACCTGTGTGTAATGTGCTGTGATTGTTCACTGTGAGTACTGACATTACTTTCTTGAGAAGCAGTGGTAGTATCATGTGATTTACTTGTCACATGTCTGGACAGCATCCCATCACCAGCTCCTTGTAAGACTGACTCCAACTTAACTCTGGTATGTCAAACTAGTGTACAAATGGAGACTGCACCTGATGCTTGGTGTGCCTCTGTACTACACATCAGTGATTCCATGGCATGATCCCTGCTCTCTGTCATTTAAAACTAGTGCTGGAAATCATCACACATACCCTCGAGGACTTTGACTATTTTTAGCTAACTCTCTGTTGCAATGCTCCAAGCCCTAACAATGTCACAGCACATTTCTTGCTGGGTAGCCAATGCTTTATGTATTTCCTAGATACTTGTAAATAATTCCAGTTTCTAGCACCCCTTTGTAATGGTGTCACTGTGGACAATGTGGCTTCTGAATGTCTGTCATCATCCTCAAAGTGTTCTTCTGTGTGTGACGATTCTGGAGTAGAGGTGCAGGGGTGTTCCCCTGTTGCAGCCATAAATGCTATGACTTCTTGAGCCTGACTTTGACTTGTGCTGTCACTTTCTGCAGCGTTACTGACGTTGTGAGGTGACAGAACCTGTCATTAAATGTGGGACTGCCTGCCATATAACTAGGTTAACATCATCATCAGCAGCAGCAACATCCATATGGATGCATCATATCCATACAGCAACATCAATTATGGTTGAATTGTTTGTTTTTGATGCTGACTTTGTAAAAATAAAATGATTATAAAACATTAATAAGAATGCACCAGCATATGGTTTATTATGCTTACAAGGGGATGAGTGGGAAACTAACCATGTACACTGCCTTCATTTTTATTATTTACTGATGTACAAGGCTCACCTAATAGTAGTGAATTGTTACTCTTTAATTACAGCAGTCTTTGTCACCATTCAATTTTAATTACATAAGATATACATTTTAAACAAACCTTCAATAGCTGATGAATGTAAATGCTGCTGAGGACATTTGTGAGATGGAACAGTGTCCACACTGCCTCAAATTATTCCTTTTGTACCATCTTCTGTATCGCACTCATTCCCACAGATGGACAGATGGGATTCATCATTTGGTGCTAACTTAATAAGATTCAAAGACCTCCCCTGTAGTGGTCCTGGAAATTGCATTCTGCCTGGCCTTGCTTCTGGCATGTCCTACCATATCATTTGCCCTTTTCTTGCACTGTGCCAGTGATCTGTTTCTCCCACCAACTGCACTGATTTCAACATCTATTTGACTCCAGACTTTGTTCTTCTTGGCTTGTCTGGGCCCTCCTTTACCAAAATTAAGTCTCCCATATGTCTTAAGTGCTGCCATGGGGACACAATTTTCCTCATGGCTAATGTCATTATGTCTGTGTTTGATCCCTTATTTCCCATCGGTACTGCAAAAAAGGGGGGGTAGGTTTACAGTCAAGACACTTGTGACAGTACTGTTGGATGACCTCAGGTGTTTAAGTAGAAACCACTGGCCTGCTATTCCTGCCACCCACAATGACACATTATCTCAATATGCCAACTGCAATCTTATCTAAACTATACAATTACAGTTTATTCACTGACAGTACCTACACAAAAAACAACCTGCACTATCTGCCATTGTCATGTACTTTTCTCTCACTGTCAGGAACAGAACATCACATTCCTGTCCTTTGCACACTGGCATTTTTCAAGTACAATAAGCATTTTCCCATGTGTGCACAATCACTACACTACACTTTTTTAATAACCATTCTGTAAAGATATTAATGTACGAAAAATATAATGGGAAGTAATTTCAAAATGGCCAAAAGTATCAGTTATGGAAAGGCATGAATACATGCACAGTACAGATCAAAATGTATTGCAGGTGACTTTTAAAATCAATATTAAAAGTAATTGTTAAAGTGTGTAATACTAAATAATAAATATTTTATAAAGTTTTCCTTACTTTGAGATGTCTGTGGAGCCCTAAGACATTTGCAGCCTATCTTGGCTATTTGCAAATTAATATAGTGGTGTTCAACCTATTGGCATAAATCCAGAGTGATTTACACATATGGTATGCAAATTAGGCTATTTTATATGCATGTCTATGAATCATAATGTTATGCAAGCATGTCCTGAAGCATATCAGCATATTTCAACATTACATTGATTGTGAACACGTCCTACAATACATGAACATATTTCAAAAAGACATGCACTGCAGACATTTGCAAAATCAACAGCAGTGTCTGCTGAGGTATGTAGATGGTCATAAACTAGCCAAAATATGAATATAGTTGTAAAATTCAAAATGTGGTAATTGAAATGTCAGGTTGAAAGCAATCTGAAGGGTAATCCCTGATATCCAACATTGTCTGTCACACTCTAATAACTGATACATATCATTAAGTCATAAAAATAATTGCTCACATTGCTGTTGACATTTATTTACCCCCCCACCTTCAAAAAAAGAAAAAGTCCACTTCAGTGCATATCACATATTTTATCAGTAAGTGTTAATAATGACAGTTATTATAATTACATTTAAAAAGGGGTTTGGTCAAGGTGATGTCACACACAACAGGGAGTGGTACTTACCCTGCTTACTACATCCCTCAGCATACTTTCCTCATTCTGGTTTTGGCTTTTTGAATGATGGCAGCACCTGTGAAGGCACAAGGCTGTGCTCCTGGCTGGACTGAGAAATAGACCTTAAACATGTTCTACCTTTAGCATGAATCATACCTGGAGTGGCTGCATCACAGTATTCGGAAAAAATCAGTATCTGGCAGGAGTTGGGTGACCAGCTGTCAAATCTGATAGGTGCAACCCGCTCTGGTCAGCAGTGCCAAAGTTTTATTGCAAGTCATTTTTTGCTTAATTAATATATATATATATATATATATATATATATATATATATATATATATATATATATATAAAATAAAAAGGTGGTTAAAAAATTGCATAACTACATGTACATGCAGACACATATCTGTACCTGAAAATATTAAGGTGTATTGATATTATGAAATGCGTAAAAATTAATCAGGCATCCAACTTTTGAAGAAAGAGGGGTACTAGTACTGTGTTATCAGGTTACAATAAGAAATAGAAATATCAGGTAAGAATATTAAAATAAAAACCTCTATAGATAAGTGTGTACATCTTTTACTGCTCTTCTGGTATCGATAATGCTGAGTGGAGGTATAAAGTTATAAAGTAAGAGTTTCATTTACAGATTTATAATTATTTTCCATGGCAGGGGAAAAGTTGTAACAGATAATATTGCATAAAGCCAATTTTGTGTGATATACATAAACGTAACTAAGAACAATTGCTTAACTTAGTTGTTTATAAGTATTTGTAGCTGCACAAACAACATGGCTGAAATGACCCTCAGCACACCCAACTTAGATTGCAGGCTGAGGGAGAGGGAGGGGGGTGGTGGTTACTTTGCTAAGAGAATGACCAGCACAGAAATTTTGAGGGAACATTCTGCTTTACTTTTATTACTATCAGACAGAGATCTGCAGAAAAGGAAATGCAGACATCCTTAAACTGGTACATATCAGCCATTACACTTAAGCTATATCAAGCCAGCATATAAAACTCTACTGCCAATCATTAGCGGACTGGAGTTCCGCTGTGGCGACCCCTAACCGGGAAAAGCCGAAAGACACAAACAAACTTAAGCTATACCAGAAGAAAAGTGTTACACTCATTTTAAAAATAAATCAAAAGACGCAATTCATATTTCTCTACTATCATCCTGAATTAAATGGAATATTAGTAAAGTATCATGGTAATTCATACACATGGGCATATTAAAGTTAAAATGGAAAATTAAAAGAAAAAAAATTAAATGTTTAAAGAGGATATCTGACATATTTATGTGTATATGTGGAAGAAATTCAAATTCAGATAAAAAAGATTCCCTGGGATTCAATAAGCCAAAAACTCAATGCAGGAATAGTGTAGCCTTTCCTGCACAGAATATGGCTGCCGAACGATCCAGTAAACATGCCTGTGGACATGCACGAGCCTCGTAACACTATTCTGCCAAGGACATGACTGGATTATGCTAATGACCTCATTTGCTGTTGAAAACCATGCAAATGAGGTCAATTAGCAATCCAGTAAGTAGGCAGGCACCTGTGGCAGAATAGTGTAGCAGGCAGAAATGTATTCGGCTACATTTCTGCAAAAATCAAAACGGAGGCATGACAGCTCAAGAAAAAGCATGTATTCTAATCCTTATCCTTAAGCATGCCAATGGCCAAATATATGGCCATTGGCATGGAAAAGTGTTGCATAATTATAAAAATAAAAGTTTTTTTTTTATTTTTGGCCGATCTCAGCTGTTTAAGCTTAGAGCAGCGATGCACAAACGGGATTGTGCCAAAAATAAAAAAAAATGTGAAAAGGCAATTTTAAGTGAAATCTACATTTTGCCATTATAGTCAATGGCATACAGAATCAAAACAATACCAGGGAACAGTAGTTGGTAAAGGGAAAGGCTCTGGAGTAGTGCAGTAACTAGGGACTAAGGCAGTGGGGTATGCTAATGAGGAAAATTTACTGAATCACAAAAAGAAGCAAAGTGCTAAACCGCACCTAACCGTGTAGGTGCTATAAGGCAGTGGTGTAAGCAGGAGGAGTAGCAGACATGAAAAGGTGGTGTGTTATGCTTGGTGTAAGCACATTGGAGCTCCATGGCTCACATTTGAGCTTAGCTAAGCATAGCTAAGCAAGGGTGTGTGTCTGAGGCTGTATTGACTTATTCCATGAAAAGAAGAGTGTGTTCGTGTCCAGGGGATGGCCACTTCTCATTGTTTACCTTAGCTAAATGGGTTTGCATGGCATACACCGGGTCTAAAACAAACAAACAAAAAAATGGAAATAGCAGGACTGCTTACATTTGGGCACTGGGTTTGAGCAGCAAGCCTCGGGGCTTAAAAGAGGTGGAAATGGAAAGGGGAAAAAAGGGAAAAAAAAGGAAATAGCAGAATACAAGCAATCAAGTACAAATAACATAGCTGGCAGGTGGAATGCATCATAGTCAGCCAATCATACAGGCAGCATTTGAAGCCCAACAGTATAAAGTATGCAAACACCTTACAGTCTGTTTTATCCCACAAACTCTGCACCATTGGTGTACACATGCAGGAGAATTTTAACCAAAAACATGTTAGGGGCTGCCATTGCTTTGATCCATCAGTATTTGCTAGCGGCTGAGGGTGGTGAGGAGGATAATGCTGACAACCGACACAGACTGAGGAGGAAGAAAAGAGTGTTCAGACCCAGGGTAACTTACCAGGGGCTACATGATGAGGGGAACCCATCCCAGTGGCTGCCAAGGTATGTGTAGCCTTAAGAATACTAGCTACAGGTACTTTTCAAAGACCTACTGGGGATATCATGGGGGTCTCACAAGCATCTGCTTCCAGGATACTCCACCAATTCCTAGATGCCGTCCTGCCACATGCTGGTGAGCACATTTACTTCCCCAACACCCTTGAGAAAAGGACCAGCAATATGCATCTCTCTTCCACCGTGTAGCAGAATACCTGAAGGTACTGGATGCAATACGTTGCACGCACATCCACATCAAAGCCCCACCCGGTGAACAGGGTAGGGTCTACATAAACCACAAGGGCTTCTCCTCCATCAACTGCCAGGTCGTGTGCAATGCCCAGGGCATTAACATGAATGTGTGTGCTGGCAGCCCTAGAAACTATGACTCCCACATCTGGCATTCATCACAGCTGTACCAGGCATTTGCTAGTGGGGACATTCTGTATGGCCATCTGGTGGGGGATGCTGGCTATGTTCTGGAACTGTGGATAATGACACCCATAAGAAATGCACACACCCCACACAAGAATGCCATAATGAGGCACATGCACAAACTAGGATCATTATAGAGTGTGTGTTTGGGATGCTCAAGTCACGGTTCCACTGCCTTGACATATCTGGTGGAGCCTTGCTGTACTCTCCAGCCACATGTGCACACATGTTCATAGTATGTGCCATGCTGCACAAGATGATCCTGTGGAAACAGCTGCAGCAGGAACAAGACGGGGAAGGGCCACACAGCCCCCCATCATTGTCAAGATCCCCACAGGCACAGAGGGACTCAGAAGAGGAAGCCCCTGAGCCTGCTCCTATAGGCAGATGGAGGCATGCCCAGTATGCCCAGGCTTTGGCAAAGAGGCAATGCACAGCACACGCACTCACACTGTAGGGACCCTGGGACTGACACCTCTTTCTGATTCACACACACAGTAAAATGGATGACACAAACATCACATTACCTGTAACTTACCATGTATAGGCAGTTTACTGTGTACATCCAACATAGGCATCCCTCAAGCACCATCCTCACAACTGCCGCAGGCACAAGTTAAGTCAGTCTTAACATTAAATGAATGGATTAGTATGTTTTGGTAGCATATCTATGGTAATGCTGCATGCATGCAAGGGAATGGGGTGGCCTACTGGGATAGCAGCAGACAACTGACAGCTATGTGGGACACCAGGAAATATCTGCACAATACTGGCTTCCTCACATTATGCAGCATCATTTAAGGTGACAAATCCCACTGCAGTACATGTGGGGGGCCAACTATGGGGGTCATAGGTCACATGCATAAATGTCACTGTGGGGATCCCATACTCACCCCCCAGACTCACACAGCAAGTCAACTGTAGAAAACCATAAAGGATGTATGGCAAAGGCACACATATCGCGGCAGTGATGGAATACCCCCCTACAAACTTACACAGTGATATCACAGCAGGCCTTGCATTTGCAGTAAGACTCTGAAGGGTAAGAAGTCTGAAACTCAGTTGTATGGCATTGCACTCTAACTTGTGGTCTGTAGTGATATGCCTCTATTCTCCAAGACAGGGCACAATATTATGCTAAATGGAACCAAAATGTAAAGCTAATATCAGCACAGTCTGTACAAATGTGTACTGTTGACAGGTGCCCCCCCACACCCATATTCCCATAGAAATGCAGTAACATGTAAGTTTGTAGGGTAATAGCAGCAGAGCACACATTGCCAGGGCTGTCCCAATCAACATGGATAACTTGTTGCATGTCCACAATATGCAGGGGTCAATGAGCTATGCATATGTGTAAGGAATACTGTCAGGACGTGGCCATCAACTTCTCATGGATGTTGTGTCCTAGTGGCCTAGGTACTGTACTGTGGTAGACAGGGACTTGTTCCACAAAATACAGTGCCAACTATTTTGCATGTCAACTACACCTATAGTGGGAGTAGTACACACTGTCCATATGTAATATCCATTACTGCTGGGAAGCAAAACAGGTCATGTACAGGGGGCCACACATATCAACAGTACACAGGTTGGAGTAACCTACATAGTGCCTACCATACCTCTCAAATGTACAGATTTCTCGCAAAATGTACACAGGTATGTATCACATTTGTGGTGTCTTTAGTCTGAAATAGTGGTTGCCTGGCAAATCATTGGCAAACCATAAAGGTCTAAAGTCAGAAAATATTGATGAATTGTAGTGTCTCAGACTTCATACCCTATAGAAAAATGCATGCTAATGCAAAATCTGTTATTGTATCACCCATCCAGGTTTGTAAGGCCAATAGTTACAATAGTCCGTATATTTAGTTCTTTGTCACCCAATTACTCATGGCCTTGTCTAGATGTCTGGCTCACATACATAGAGAGGTATGGTGCCTAGTAGAACAGCAGTACTTTCTGTCACTTACCATTGTCACCCCAAGGGGATCCACTGCCTGGCAGCCTGGGAACATATGAGTGATAGAATGCACTGCCTTGCTACAGATGGCCTGCATCTGTCTCACATGGCCTACAGGCCTCTGGCAAAGGCCCATGCCTCACCCATAGTGCCTTTGTAGGGAATGTCATTGGATCCATTCTACCAATATAACACAGTCAACAAAATGCAAATGTAAGGCCATGCTGCTAAATTCTAGTAGCATACCTCTCAACCTCGTAGAGGAAGAAATCTGGACAAAGCCATACATAATGATGGGATAAAGGCCAAAATATAGGGACACATTCGAAATATTGCTCTCATAATGTTTGAAAGTTGATAGTATAACAGAGGGCATGTGTAGTAGCATGGATGTTATGAAGGGTGTGAAGTTTGAAACTCTAATGTTCTGTCAGTATTCCCTGACTGCAACCCTGAGTGATTTGCAACAAATGTGGTAGAAAACAACAATGTTAAGGGAAACCGACCACATGTATGGGGCATTAATCTGGATAATCTTTGAGAATCTGTACAGATGACAGGAATGGCCACACCAGGATATGACCATCCAGGTAAGAAGAATACTGCACAACCAGGAGATCCCCAGCCAGCATATCACTAAGGTGCCAGACCTTTTATACAACTTCCTCAGTCAATTGGCAGTAGGATTACCTCCCAACTGGTCAGATTGTGTAAGAATGTCTTGTCTATACTTGATAATATAGGTCTGTACATCACATCATCCATATTGTAGTTGTCTGTTAAATAACTGTGATGATCTGATTATATCTGTCAGTAGGTAATGACATAATACAGTGCAGTGTCAAACATTACATATGTCAGAAAATGTCTGCTAAAACAAACCCTGTAACTCAAGCAACTCATACATTGATAAGAGCAATACCTACAGTACCCCCACTATGTTTGGCCCATTGTTTCCCCGTATTGGCAGCCTATCTCCAGGTATCATGCACAAACAGGTTGCAAGGTATGGCTGTAGCACACAACACCCCAGACTGGAGTACAACTATCCCTGGAATGGATTCCTACACTTACTATAAAAGGTCATACTGAGCATGCTCCTACACTTAGAGAAGTGAAGCTCATGTCTGAAACCACATCAGACTATTATATCTCTGGATTGTGCAGATGTCTCTGCATACACACAGCTATGTAAACCTGTCTCCACACACACCCATCAGACATGATTACACACAGGCAGCTGTAGTGGCACATATGTGGTATATCTGCATCTGTTGTGTGTGATGCACACACATATATATGGGCAATATATTACAATATGTCAAGCATACACATGCATAGACATGGGGAAGAGAGGGACAAACAGTGATATGAATGAGACACACAGGAAGACATACACAGGGATACCCTAAATGGCATAGAGTGATGTCCTGCTGCAGACAGTTGCATACCAGTTGTAACCACTGGCATGTGCCAGCATGAAGATGAGATTCATTGTCTGACGGTACTGAGGTGGGTGTTGGAATATCACATCACCTACGTGTGTGTGTGTGTGTGTGTGTCTGTAGGTCTAAGTATTATGATGCCTTACCCACCCAGTACACTTCCCATTGACCTACTTTACATCTGCTAATATCATTCACCTTAGAAGTACCTTTGGATGGGTTTCAGTTCTGTAAGCTCTATAGTGTGTGTGATAACTGTGTAACACTATCATATAAATAACTCAATAGGTAGGTGCTTTAATCACAGTTCTGGCATATGTGGGGGGTGTAGGAATAACTGTTTTAGTCCATTCCCAACCAGTACACCTCCCATTGCCCTACTCACAAGATCTGCTGTCATTCACTGTAGAAGTACTGGTGGACTGGCCTCTGCCCTATAAGCTCTGTGGTGTGTGCAATAACTGCATAACACTATAGTACAAAAAAACTATTTAGGTAGGAGTTGTAATCTCAGTCCTGGAAAATGTAAAAGTGTGTGTGTTTGTGTGCGGGTGTGTGTCTGTAGGTTACAGATTTTGAGCCTGTTCACACCCAGTACACTTCCCATTGCTCTACTTTACAGGATTTGCTAATGTCATTCACCTTGGAAGTACCTTAGGACTGGTCTCAGTCCTGTAAGCTCTATAGTGCATCTGATATCTGAATAACACTATAGTACAAACAACTAGTTAGATAGAGGCTCTGATCTCGGTCCTGGCAAATGTAAAAGTGTGTGTTTGTGTGTCTATAGGTTAACGATTTTGAGCCTGTTCACACCCAGTACACTTGCCATTGCCCTACTTTAGCAGTCCTGCTGATGTCAGTCACCTTACAAATACCTTTGGGCAGCCTACAGCCCGAAAAGTTCTGTGGCATGTGCGATAATTGTGTTACACTATAGCATAAATAACTAGATAAGTAGTGGTTCTAATCTCTAACCTAGCAAATGTAAAAGTGTGTGTGTCTGTAGGTTAAAGATTTTGAGCCCATTCACTCTCAGTACACTTCCCATTGCCCCACTTTTGCAGTACTGCTGATGTCAGTCACCTTATAAGTACGTTTGTGTAGCTCACAGCTCTACAAGCTCTGTAACACATGTGATGATTGCGTAGTACTATAGTACAAATAACTAGTTAGGCAGGGGTTCTAATCTCAGTTTTAGAAATTGTGAGTGTATATGTGTAGATTACTGTATTTTGTGGCCTCTCTCACCCAGTACATTACCCATTGCCATACTTTACAAGGGCTGTTGATGTTCCTCTTCTTAGAAGTACTTTGGGACATCCTTCACCTTATAAGCTCGGTGGTGCATGTAATAAATGCATAACACTGTAGTAGCAGTAACTAGATAGGTAGGGATTTTAATCTCATTCCTAGCAAGTGTGTGTGTGTGTGTGTGTGTGTGTGTGTGTGTGTGTGTGTGTGTGTGTGTGTGTGTGTGTGTGTGGGTGAGTGTGTGAACCATATCCATTGGGAGGTGGGTTTTGCAATTTTGTTGCCCAACCAGTACACATCCCAATGTCCACTTTACAAGGCCCACTGTTGTCATCCACTGTTGTCATCCACTGTAGGGGCAGTTGTAGACACACTGTGAGCTCTGTGCCACATGCAATAACCCATGTAACAGTATGGAATAAATAACAAGATAGGTGGCCATTCTAATTCTTGAATATCATTCCACACTCAGGAATCATAGACAAACACACTCAGCTAGGCATCAGCCCCGATATCACTAGATAGCTTGCAAACTGGCTCACAGATAGAACCCATGGTGTGAAAGCAGTGAACTCCATGTCAGACTGGTGACCAGTCATGAGTGGAGTCCCAGAGGGTTTTGTTCTGGATCCCCTCATGTTCTGGATCTACACCTCTGAAGTCAAGCCCAACACGAAGGGACTCTGGCTGACAATGTTTGCAGATGACTGCAAGGTGGGTGCTATTATTACCTCCCCTTGTGATGTTGACATCCTGCGCAAAGGCATCACTGAGACCTATGACTGGTGTCAGAACCCTGGACTGTATCTAAATGCCAAAAAATGTGCCACCATCCCCTTTGGGAACAACATGGCTCCCATGAATTACCACAGTGATGGTAGTCCACTGAACACTGAAGTTGTTATAAGAGAACTGGTAAAACAGGTTGACAGTGAGCTCTCTGTTGACTACCACAGTGCCACTGTGTTCAGAAAGTCCTTCTATGTGTCACAGCTCATTACTACGGGTGTTGCATCCAGGAAGTAAGAGGTGATTGTTTCCCTGTACTCTCCCCTCATTAGGCCAAGCAATGAATATAATGGCCAATTTGGCATGTGCCTCACTGGACACCTGCAACAACTGGAGAGGCTGCAAAAGTATCTCACAAAGAGGATCCTAAGCCTTAAACACTTGTCCTAAATGGACAGACTCCAATAACTCCAACTATTCTCTGTCTCATATTGGCTTTTATAGGTGATTTCTGCCTGACTTAAAAAGCTATGTCTGATCCAGCTCTGTCAGTAATGCTACATCAAAAGAACCCAATCCATCCATACCACATGCTCCAGAGACCTACACTCCATTTCCACAATCAACAGAACATACTGGAGGGACAGGTTCATGTGTGTGTGTGTGTGTGTGTGTGTGTGTGTGTGTGTGTGTGTGTCCGTTAGTGTGTATAAAAGTGTTTGTTATTGTGCAAACATGTGGGTGAGAGTAGTTTGAGGCCCTTCTCATGCAGTACACCTACCATTGCCATACCTTACAAGGGCTGGTGATTGTTATTCACTATATAGGTATTTTAGGACAATCTTCACCCTATAAGCTTCATGGAGCACGTGGTAACTGTGTAATACTACAGTCCAAACAACTACCTTGGTAGGAGTTATAATCTGAGTTCTGGAAAATGTGTGTGTGTGTGTGTGTGTGTGTGTGTGTGTGTGTGTGTGTGTGTGTGTGTGTGTGTGTGTGTGTGTGTGTGTGTGTGTAAGTGTTAGAAAGTGTGTATATTTGTAGGATACAACATTTTGTGGCCTCACTCTCCCAGTACACTGCCCATTGCCATACTTTACAAGGACTGGTGATATTGTTTACCTCTGAAGAAGTGGGGGACACTCTTCACCCTACAAGCTCCTTGGTGCATGCGATAAATGCATAACACTGCATTAGCAATAACTGAATAGGTATGAGTTCTAATCTCAGTCCTGGCAAGTGTGTGTGTGAAAACCATGTGTGTGTCTTAGTGAGAGCTATATCCATTGGGGGGGGTTACATTTTTAGGCCATGGTACTCCCAGTACACATCCCAAGGTCCACTTTACAAGGCTCGCTGTCTTCATCAACCATAGAGGTATCTGTTGACACTCTTCAGCCCAATAAGCCCTGTGCCATTTGCAGGAACCATGTAACAATATGGACTGAGTAACAAGATAGGCAGCGCTGCTAATCTCAGTCCTGGCAAATCTGTGTATGAGTGTATTTGTGTGTGTAAATGTGTATAACTGTAGGTTTGAGCATATTGGGTCCATTCTCACCCAGTAAATCACCCATTGCCATACTTTACAAGGCCTGGTGATGTTGTTCACCTTGCAATTACCTTGAGACTCTCTTCACCCTGAAAGCTTTGTGGCGCATGCGATAAATGCATAGCACTGTATTAGCAATAACTGGATAGGTAGGTGTTCTAATCTCAGTCCTACCAAATGTGTGTGTGTTTGCGTTTGTGTAAAAACAGTATCGTGTGTGTGTGTGTGTGTGTGTGTGTGTGTGTGTGTGTGTGTGTGTGTGTGTGTGTGTGTGTGTGTGTGTGTGTGTGTGTGAGAACTATATCCATTGGTTGGCCGTGGTTTACAATTTTAGGCAAAGGAACTCCCAGTACATGTCCCAAGGTCCACTTTACAAAGGTCGCTGTTCACATTCACCACAGAGGTATTTGTGGACACTCTTCAGCCCTTTATGCCCTGTGCTGCGTGCAACAGTTATGTAACAGTATTGAATAAATAACATGATAGGCAGGGCTGCTAATGTCAGTACTGGCAATTGTGTGTGCATTGATGTATATAGCAGTGTTTGTGAGTGTATAGACTTGTAGGTGACAGTCTAATGAGTCCTTCCACACCCAGTACACACCCCATTGCCATACCTTACAAGGGCACATGATGTTATTCACTTTACAGGTACCTTGGAACAGTCATCACACTATTAGTTCTGTGGCACCTGTGATAGTCACATAACACTGCAGTACCACTAACTAGATGGGTAGGGGTTCGAAAACCAACACTGGCAACTAAGATCCTGTGTGTGTGTGTGTGTGTGTGTGTGTGTGTGTGTGTGTGTGTGTGTGTGTGTGTGTGTGTGTGTGTGTGTGTGAGAACTATATCCATTGGTTGGCCGTGGTTTACAATTTTAGGCCAAGGAACTCCCAGTACATGTCCCAAGGTCCACTTTACAAAGGTCGCTGTTCACATTCACCACAGAGGTATTTGTGGACACTCTTCAGCCCTTTATGCCCTGTGCTGCGTGCAACAGTTATGTAACAGTATTGAATAAATAACATGATAGGCAGGGCTGCTAATGTCAGTACTGGCAATTTTGTGTGCATTGATGTATATAGCAGTGTTTGTAAGTGTATAGACTTGTAGGTGACAGTCTAATGAGTCCTTCCACACCCAGTACACACCCCATTGCCATACCTTACAAGGGCACATGATGTTATTCACTTTACAGGTACCTTGGAACAGTCATCACACTATTAGTTCTGTGGCACCTGTGATAGTCACATAACACTGCAGTACCACTAACTAGATGGGTAGGGGTTCGAAAACCAACACTGGCAACTAAGATCCTGTGTGTTTGTGTGTGTGTGTGTGTGTGTGTGTGTGTGTGTGTGTGTGTGTGTGTGTGTGTGTGTGTGTGCGTGTGACTGTGTGTGTAGGAACAGTATTCTCTGTTTGTTTGGTCAACACAGTATCCTCTGGGGGTATGGGTTTTACCAATCTGAGGTGTGTTCCACCCACTACACTTACCATTGTCCGCTTCACAAGGGCTGCTGACATCAACCACCATAGACTTACCTGTATACACCCCTTATCCCTATAAGCTCAGTGACACATGCAATAACTGTTACACAGACCTGGTAATTGTGTACATATACAGCTGTACCTCACTCTGACAGGATCAAAGTGTTATCACTTTGTCATCTACCTCATTGCCAATTTCTGTAGGGCCACCTCCTGCTTACACACAGACATCTAGAACACAAACAGAATACAGCATATGAGACTACATTCAGTCAGCATTACTAACAACAATAATGCATCATGGCTGAGAAGGTACACACACTCTGAAGTGTACCCCATTATAAATGCCAGCTGACAGCATCTTACACAGCATTACATAGCTAAACTGTACTTGATTCACCCTGTACATCAGAACCATACTAGTATGTCCATGCATCAGTGGTATGGATTACAGGGATGTGGCACAGGTATCATCATATACACAGGGTGATGTGTGGGTTTGCCAGAGACCTAGGCTGGGCCATGTGGTTAACATCATGTGTGAGTGTTTGGAAGGGTGTTCTATGAATGAGCTATGTAGAGTTGGTGTGTGTGTGTGTCTGGAGGTGACCTGGCTGTGATAGTGATGTGTGTGTGTATGTATGCACACATTCACACCATCTGGCTGCCCTACACAGGGGTATGTTGGACAGTTGTGGACCGTACATGGCAGGGTGTACAGTTCACCATCTCCAGCCACTGACAAGGAAATTGGTCCTGCCAGAGGTCTCACTGGCATCATCAGGCCCAAGGCCAGATGCAGTACTGTTTCCCAATGGTTACTGCTGTCTGCTGGATCTGTGTCCTTAACAGTACTGGCCAGGACCATGTGCACATTGCCTGCTCTGTTGTGGTGTGGATAGCAACCCCCTTCAGTAGTGCTGGTGGTACTGCCACTATGCGAGTGTGAAGGTGCATGGTCCTGTAGACTCTCAGCTGATGTTGGTGCTGACCTATGTCCACATGGCCGCCCATCTCCCACCACATGCTCTAGCACAGACATGCCATAGTCGAGGATTGCCAAGAACTCACTCCACCGTCTAATCATGACCTCAGTATTTTGATGCGTGGCCTCAACAAGGTCATGTATGTCGCCACATAAGCCAGGGAGCGTTGCATCCAAGACCCTGAGTATTTGCCTGGTGTTGTGTTCACTACATGCCTGTGCCATGACAGCCTGAAACATGCGTCTGATGACACCTGCTATGGCACTTGTGACAGCAGCTTGATGGGCAGCAGTCCTCCTTCGAGCAGTAATGTCCATCCACCTGTGTGGGACCTCACTTGCACTCAGGCTATGGCTAGTGACTACACTCCCACTTGTCATAGTCACCACACTAGCCTGTTCCATGCCTCCACCTGTCAACTGTCCATTATCTGTGGTTGCTGGGGATGGGGTATGTATGGGCATTGTGACTGTGTGTGGGGACATTTGGATGACTGTAGGATGCCAACCGATGGCACAGATTCAGTCCCTGACAACCCCAACTGTGCCTCCACTATGACCACCATCATTGTCAGAGTCTGCAGAGACACTGACATCAGATTCTGAGTGGGAGGGACCATGACCACCATGTCCACCTGTGAGGGGAAGCCAACATATGTAAATTAATACCTGCATTATAAGGTTTGCTGGTACACACACACACACACACACACACACACACACACAAACACAGACACATACAGGTGAGGTGGCACAAAGGCATTACACAGAGCTCACAACAGCCAACTGGTGACATTCACAACAAAATCAGACCACAACATACACATTCTGGACAGGCCCTCAACATCATGCAGTGCAGCCCTTTCCACTTAATGTTACTACTAATATACACCTCTGGGATATGTGAGTAGTGTTAGTAGGAGATGAGCCTTTGCCTAGCACACACTGCAGCCATGTACACATTATTGCTGTTCACCTGTATAGCACAGTGGCAGCTCCTACAGAACATACCTCTCAACTGTACAGAGTTTTGCTGAATGTCTAGATGTGTGGCTCATATTTTTGGTCTGTCCCTCAGAAATCCTGTGTTTGTCTGACACACTACTGGGATGAGCTGGGGATTGTCATCACTAATTAATGACATAATTTGAGTTTCACACTTCAAAACCTGCAGTAAATTATGTTAAAAGAAAACCGGTACCTCTAACAACTTTTTAAGCTTACAGTGGATATAAGTGTACACACCCCTGTTAACATGCCAGCTTTTCTGATATATAACATTAGACCACATAAATCATGTCATAACATTTCCCACCTTTAATGTGACCTATAACCTGTGCAATCCAATTGAAGAACAAACACATTGGTTAGGGGTAACATATAGAAAATGAAATACATACAATTGGCTGGTTGTATGACTGTGCTAACCCTTATACTAATACTTTGTTAAAGCAAGTTTTGATTTAATTACAGTAGTCAGTCCTCTTGGGAAGGTGTCTATCAGCATGGCACATCTTGACTTAGCAATATTTGCACACTTTCCTTTGCAGAAGCCCTCCAACTCTGTCAGATTGTTAGGGCATCTCTTGTGCACAGCCCTCTTTAGGGCACCCCATAGATTTCCTATTGGATGTAGGTATGGACTCTGGCTGTACCATTCTAAAATGTTGACAGACTTCTGGTGAAGCCATTTTTTTCTGATTTGGATATATGCTTTGGGTCATTGTTGTGAGGAAAGGTGAGATTCCTCTTCATCTGTAGCTTCCTAACAGACACCTGAAGATTTTGGACAAAAAGGAACCGTTATTTGAACTGATCATAATCCCCTCCACTTTGGCTAGAGGCCCACTTCCAGCTTATGAACAGCAACCCCAAAGCAGGACACTGCCATCACCATCCTTCACTGTGGGGATGGTGTTCTTTTGGTGATGCACAGTGTTGTTATTGCACCAAACAAACCATTTGGAATTGTGGTAAAACAATGCAACCTTGGTTTCACTACACCATAACACATTTCCCACATGCTTTTGGAAACTTGATGTATTGTTCTTGAGAATTCAGCCAGACCTGGATGTTGTTCTTTGTGAGAAAAGGCTTCCATCTTCCAGCCCTACCCCATAGGCCAGACATGTGGAGAATATGGAAGATTGTTGTCACATTTAGTACAGATCCAGTACCCGACAGAGATTCTGCAACTCCTTTAGTGTTGCTGTAGGTCTCCTGGCAGCCTACCTGACCAGTTT
Source organism: Protopterus annectens (assembly GCF_019279795.1). Taxonomy (NCBI): domain Eukaryota; kingdom Metazoa; phylum Chordata; order Ceratodontiformes; family Protopteridae; genus Protopterus; species Protopterus annectens. The sequence goes on along the minus strand of NC_056725.1, from coordinate 941,018,636 downwards.
GGGTCTTGTCTTTCAACACATTTAGAGGGATGTCCATTTCTTTGCAATATCACTTATGCCCTGTTTTTTCACCACCTTTTGATGACTGTCATCACTGTGTTCCATGGTTTATGCAGTGCTGTGGAAATGTTCTTATACCCTTCTCCAGGCCTATACCTTTCAACAATGTCACCCTTTGATGCTTTGTAACCTATATGCAAACTATGGCTGTTGCTGTAGCAGGCAACTGAGTAAATGTCAGGAAAATCCTAGTAGGACAGCTGACTGTTATTTGGTGTTAATCAGAGTCTCTGTAATTGATGGCAGGTGTATACCCAAGAAGACATAATGTTGCAATTATATCAAAAGCTGCTTCAACACAGTATTAGCTTCAGCCCATGCACACTTATGCATCTAGCTCATTGTACATTTTTTATTTGTCATAACTGTTCCCCTAACAAATCTGTTTGTTTTACAATTGAATTGTACAGGTTATAGGTCACATTAAAGATTGGAAGAGTTTGGAAATGTTTTATAGTGGTCTCATTTTTGTATATCACAAATACCTGGCATTTTAACAGGGGTGTGTACACCTTTTATATGCACTGTATAAGACTAATTTTTAAAATATGTCCCTAGTTTTGGGCCTTTGTACCCCCATTTTCTCAGTCTTTCTCCTGATGTCTTGCAGTGACAAGTTGTAAGGTATGTTACAGATGTGTTACATCTCCTGCAAATAGGCCCCTGTGATGACCACTGTGATGCAATACAATTAACCCCACCACAAGTGAACATGCACATATCTCAATATAGCTAAGAGTAACAGTTTTGTGCATGGTAACATACATGACCTTAACATGCCTGGGGTACTGGTGAGCCATTACAGAACAATCCCATAGTCACCAGCTTCAGGCTGCTGTCTCACGTACAGACCAGAGGGACCTATGTAATTGTGGGGGAGAGGTGTTGTCAGCAGACTCACATGTAACATTGGTACAAGATGAATGCTACTTTTCTACACATGTACAGTACAAGCTCTGACAGTACACAATTTGCTGTCCTTGCCATAGAAGTGTACTTGTGTGCATTAGAAAATCCCACCCACAAATGCAGTTTGACCTGATATATGCATCAAGATACTCTACAGAATCTAGTATGACTACTACAGTGTTCAATTGATGTGCACTGGGGCCTTACCTGGATGGTCCTCGCCTGTTGCCTGGGTGCCACCCACCTCCACAACTTGTGTTTCCTGGCTTGGCTGATGTGCGGGGGCTGCCCAAAGGTTGGCAAAGAACTCCTCTGTTGCCATAAGTGTGGTCTGTGTGGCAGGACCCCCACCTGTAGCAGTATGGTCCCTGGCCATGGTAGCAGCCCTTTGCCAGGCACAACGTATTAGGTCAGTTGCCCGATACTTGACCTGATCATATGTGCATCCATGGTGGCCCAAGTTGTTAACTCTGTGGATAAGGTCATCCCACAGGGTGGTCCTCTCTCACAGATTGTGTTGGCCACGGCCACATCACATCATGGTGCTGGATGATGGCATCTGTGAGGGCTGCATTTTTGGCTGCAGTATATGGCGACTGTCTGGCACGATGCATGTTACCTGGAAGATATAAACAGGGAAACACATCACAGGACCTCATACATTGGTCAAAGTTATTTACAGAACCTGCACATCAACATTGACTATCATTAGCCACCACTCACAACCACATCATACCCCTGTCATGTATCAGCAGAGTATGAACTTGCATTGCACTCCTGGTCCTGATGTGTCATATTACCCCCAGTGAGGGCCAGTACATTGCTTAACCCAACATTCATCATTCACCTTTGTGCAGAGGGATGACAGTGGCCATCAACCTTGCAGATGGGATGTCAATGGTGGGGTTGGTTGTTGCCTCTGACCTTATATGCTCATTCAGTCAAAGGTTAAGTTGCTTCCAAGTTGGTGCCTGCTTCTACTTGGCCCTGTACAGCCAATGTAGTGACCAATTATCTGGTTTGTGTATTGCTGCTGTCCAGTAAAGGGGATTACTCTACCTTGGTGGAGGCAGGCTTTACGAGTGAGGTATTGCTGAGTCCATACAGCTATATAGGTGCTCATATAGCTGTTTGTAGTAAGCATAGACACAAGGTCATAACACAGTTGGACACCTCTCCAAGTTCAACCTGATAATCATGCTTATTCTAGTACCCATGTCTGTGTCAGGGCAATGCAACAACCAGTAGCTGTAGAAAGTTCTGTCTGTTGGATGTGCGAAAAATAAGATTACACATGTGTACAACATGTACAGCGTATTTACCTGACATTTTTGCATCCCATGTCTGTTGTTATGAGGCTTCCAGGTACACCTACTCATACATACATGTGCACAGGTAATACATGAAATGCATTTTTGTTCTTTGTCAGTATGGCACACTGTATTTACACTCTTGCTGCTCAGTCATACCTCGCAACCTGTCAGAGTAGGACATTTGGAGGATGCCACACACACATGGGGGCAATGGCCCAAAATTAGTGACACTTTCTTAATATTGCCGTAGCATTTAAGTAATTTGATAGCACAGTAGCCTTTGCATTCACAGAAATACCCTAGAGGATGTCCAACACTCATTTGTATGCTAGTATGTTCTAATGTCAGTCTTCACAGATTTGTCAGTGATTTGCCAGACATAATAGAACTCTATGAGTAAATGACGACAAATGTGAGGCACATATATGGTCAGTGTGCATAACACTGGACAGGTGAATGGTATGAGCTCAGTATATCACATGCAGTGTTCAACACACATGCCAGCAACAGTTGTTTACTATGCAAATACCCTGTATAGGTCTCTCAGATTTGTGATACAAACATATATCATAGTTTTATTCACAAGTAACACTTGGATATCTGTGGCATCCCAGTAGCTGGCCTAGCAGTGTGACAGTTATTGTTCAACAGACACTCCAGTAGTAGTCATATGTGAGCCATTCCTTCCTGGGGTAACTCAGGGGCCTGAGCTGTGATCTGTGTCTCTGCAGACAGACCAAGATGTTATTCCCATAGGTGCTGATCATACATCTCAACCTGGAAACATCAAAAATCTGGACAAGGCACATGAAAAATAGGTACAAATTGGTACGCTAATTAACATAAAATTTGCATATATAATTATGTGGCTCCACCCACTCCGATGGGATTGTGGGATACCAACACAAATTGAAGAACAGACAAGCAAAATATGGCACCGGAGTCCCCCTGCAGCCATTCCAATGTCCCATTACCTGGCTATTTCATTCCATTTACCATAAACACTAATGTGCATACTGCTTTACTTCTACAATGATTATTTGGATTTTATTTTTACATTTTATATCACAATATAAAACACTAATAGACATCTGCTAAACAAAGCAATACTGTGTCACAATGAAACAGACTTAGCATTAAAACTTCTCTGTCCTTGAAACTCACATTCATTGAAACAGCATTGAAACCTACACCACATCCAAAGAAAATGCATTTTGCCAGCGGTGGATAAAGATTACCTTTGGGCTGTTTTCACATCATAGGCCCCTTGCACACAAAACAAGAAGCTTACATGTATTCTTTGATACACCTTCCTAACTTTATTAAATTATATTCCTTGTATAATACAGCACACTTGCTAGATTTACAGTTACAGCTCATTATTGTTTGAACATTTTTCCAGTAGGCGATGAAACAAAATGCATGAACCAATAAATGACAAAACTGTTCAATTCATAACATTTCCATCATAAAAGTGTACTTAAACTTCTACAGTCCACCAGTATCCATAAATATATACACTCTGCAGAAGTCATCTAAATAATTCCACATTAAAGACAGATGTAAGATGTGTAACTAATGAAGAGGTTGCTTTCTGCTAGCAAATAACTTAATATTTCATAGTTTCATCTATAAATAAAGTGGCTGTTGCCCTTGAGGAATACATTGTCTTTGTTCCTTAAAAAAAAAAAAAAAGCTAGTAATATTGCAATAGGGAATGGATGGCAAACTGATAACAGGTTCATAGTTACTAGGTATCTCCATCAAATAGGATATTCTCAGGACTGCAGAATCAACCCCCTTTAAAAGTACAAGCAGTATCAACAATCCATCTATATACCATGGGAAATCGAACCCACAGCCTTCTGTATCAAACGCAAGTATTTTACCTGTTGTACTACTAATACAAATGGACTTGGCATAACAAGCACTAAACTTCTCTGCCCCTGAAGAACTATGCAGCACAAGAAACATGGAAAAGCCATACATTTATTGGGGGGGAAAAAGCCCAAAACCAGGGACACATTTTAAACATTGCTTGTATAATCTTAGAAAAGTTACTAGAATAAAATGTCTTATGTTACCATGTACTTCCTGAAAGATAGGAAGACTGAAAACTTAAATGGCTATCATTATTTAGTGAATTCAGTTCAACTTCTCATTGATGTTAGAAAACCACAAATTTTAAGAGGAACTGACCAAAAGTATGAGCCAAACATTCCATAAAACTTTGGACATTGAAAACTATGGTTATCTCCTTAAATTACAACTGGGCATTTATTTACACACACACTTGCTCAGAACCTCACCCATTAAAGTAAAGCACAGTTTTTGAAGTACAGCACAATTTCTAGAGTAAAATGAAAATACACACACTTGCTCAGAACTTCACCCATTAAAGTAAAGCACAATTTCTGCAATAAAATTAAAGTACACTCCTGCTGATGTATCCTGCAGCATTTAAAGTAAAATTAAAGTAATGCACAGTTTCTGCAGTAAAATGAAAGCACACTTGCTCAAAACCTCACCTATTAAAGCACAGTTTCTGCAGTAAAATGAAAGTACACTCCTGCCGATGTATCCTGCTTCCTGCAGTATTTAAAATAAAATGAAAGTACACAGTTGCTCAGAGAGCGTCATTTCTGCAGCTGTTCCTTAAAGAATGTACACAGTTTCTACTCAGGCATTAAAATTGAGCCATCTTTAATGTATTCCTGCTGCTAGTACTGGTAAAGTAAAGCAGTTTCACATATATGAAATGGAGGCAGCTTTTAAATAAAATGAAAGTGCAGCTAAAGTAATTGCATTATAAAACGAAAGTTACACAGAGTTAAAGTATATATCCTGTAGTAAAATACCTGCCCCACTGTTAAAGTAAAATGGAAGTGCACAGTTTCTCCTCGCTCAGAGTCTCAGCCATTAAAGTAAAGCGCAGTTTCTGCAGCTGTTTCTTACAGGGAGTACACAGTTTCTCCTCAGGCATTAAAATAAAACCTGTTAACCAGCCGTTAACTTAAATAAGTGAAGTACTGGTTTCACATATATAAAATGCAGGCAGACGTTAAGTAAAATGAAACAAGTGCAGCCGTTAAAGCAAAGTGAAAGCATATCCTTTACAAGACCTGCAGTAAAGCATAGTTTCCCTGCCTTGCCTGCCATTACAGTTTTTGCAGCTGTTTTTTTTTTTAAGTAAAAAGTACACATTTTGCCCTGACACTCAGCCATTAGTTAATGAAAAGTAAAACAAAATGCAGCCATTTCTTAAATGAAGTACAACTACAGCACAGCTTCTCCTGCTGTCGCACACACACTGCACATAAACAAGCAAAATATTTCCCTTGCCTGCGACCGTTACAGTTTTTGCAGCTGAGCCGTTTGTTAAAGTAAAAAGGGCACAGTTGCTCCTCACTCAGCCATTAAAATAAACTAAAAAAAAAGCACTTAAGTTTTCTGCAGTCATTTCTTAAATAAGTAAATTAAATAAAACATTCCCTAAAATAAAAATCTTCTAATTATCCAAAGCATAGTAGTCACATTACCAAGAAGTTCTTCAGAGATAATAGATTCATTCATCCATAGTTCTTTATAACCGTTACCGCAACCGCAACCGTTTGTTGCTGTTCCTGCTCACATTTGAGCAGCCAGTCATGCCAGAAATGCGTAAGCTCCTTGTGCTCAATTCCGACAGGCTGGTAGGGGGGCTGACATCATCGGGCTGGGAGCCAGGGAGCTGACATCATCGTGCGTGATGGCGTCAGTTCTAATGCGCGAAAATTAAAACAAAAAGAAACAAAAGGAAAAAATCAGAACTGAAGGGGTGCCACGGGAATCGTGGCACCCCTTCATTACCCAAAACTCGGGTAAAAACCGGTATCTTGACGGTTGAGAGGTATGGTGCTGATCAGCAATATATCAGTACAGCAAGTCTGTTGAGACATATTTGTTTAACTTCCTATTTCTCATTATTACATATCCCCTACTGCATTCCATTACATGCTTACTTGTTTGACATACCTTTTTATTTCCCCAAGTATTGTTGGTTTAGATTCCAGTTCCTGTTTCTGTTTCAGTCTTTGTGAGTCTCGCGCTCTCTCTCTCTCTCTCTCTCTCTCTGTCTGCCCATGTAGAGGTATAGACCTGTTTTGCATAGGCAGCAGCTTGCCTTTTGTAGGTAATGCTCATGAGCAGGTGATGGCCTGTGCACTGGTTGGTGTTCCCCACTTGCTAATTGCATGCAGAACAGCTGTGCTGTTATTCCTATAAACGATGGCATGGCAACACACTCCTATAATTGAGTACTCCCCTTTCCCTTGCCTGTGAGGATGACATCATAGAGGTGTGTGAACAACAGCATCACAGAAGGTAGTTGGAAATACCTCTTACAACAAAACATGTGGAGACAACCCAACAAAATGGGGAAGAAGGTCCCAGCCTTAGGTACAAACTGTGAGTATTGCTGTTATACATTTGGATTCCTGCTAGTTTAACAGGGTTTGTGTGGACATGGATATTCTGCATGGGTCTCAGTCTGACAGTGTTATGTGATTGAAATAACTCTAACTGTAGGGCTATCCGCAGAATGGCCAGAGGTTTGACTGTTATGTTTGGTCTGTTCCTCCGACAGTTGTTGTCCTTGGCAAATCAGTAGCATACCCTGGATATTGTAGTCAGTAAATGCTAACGTCCATTTGTATTTTCTGACTTCATATCCCTCAGTTAAGATATGTTACAACAACCCCTGTAACATCAGCAACTTTCTCAGTTTATAACAGCAATATTTCAATTATGCCCCTGTGTTTGGGGCTCTGTCTCCCAATTATGTCAGGCTTTGCCCATATGTCATGCAGTAAGAGGATGATAGGTATGGTATATCATTAGTTAGTGCCTTCCTTCCTGATATCATCCCAGTGATGTAGCAGAATGCCAGACATGTTATGAGGAAGAGGCTATATATATATATATATATATATATATATATATATATATATATATAAAGACAGAGCCTGGACATTCTGTGAGAATCTATAAAGTTCAGGGGTCTGTGTATGTGTAGCAATTGTTAACAGACTGTCAGGATTGTGTAGTAGTGTAGTGTGTAAATGTTTGTTGTGCTGTGTAGGGAGGGGGGTACATTTAAGTGTCATGGCTCCTTTTCTATGTCACTGTGCATGCTACTCCAGTTTCTGGTGGTCTAATGGCTGTATATGTTTGTAGGGGCAGACTGGGACATGTTCCTTACCACCACAGGAGTCAGACTACACTGCAACAGGGGGCAATACATGTAGGGGTAGTGTGTGTGAGTGTCATACATGATATTTTTTATGATCACACAGTCATGATACTCTACTGTTCATTTGACTTACCAGTATGTAACTGTGACTGTGGTGAAATCGGTTGTGGGTATGCAGGCTCACACCAGTGATTGTTTTTCACTACTGTTACATCCCTGTAGTGCCTGATATATTTGCAAATGCATGTGTAATTCCCGATTGCTGACTTGGGGGAGTGTTGGGTCAGTCTGACTGTAGTTTGAACAGTGCTTGATGACATGCTAAGCAGCTCAGTGTACTTTCCCTAATGTCATGTTATGTCTAGATATTCCTAGGATGTCCAGTTGTCTGGCTCATATCTTTGGTCTGGTCCCCATAAGTGTAGTGTATGTCTGACCAATCAGTGGGATGTTGTGGGGGTTTCAGGCACTAACTAATGAGAAGCAAATGAGTCTTGGAGTTGTGCTATTTCAGTCAATATATGTTAGAATGGACAGTGTTACTATAGCAACTGTTTCAGCTTATCTAGTCGAGTATTTCAGATATGTCCCTATTTTCATGACTTTCTCCCCCTACTTTCTCAGGCTTGGTCTAGATTCATGCACTATGGGGTTCTGAGCATACCTCTCTACTGGCCAGATTGTTGCAGAACATCCAGCTTTATTGCTCATATTTTGTCTCCGTTCCACAAATTATTCTAATTTCTCTGGTAAATCACTGTGATGATCTGAGGATTTCTGTCAGTAAATGATGACATAATGTCGGTTCCAGACCTTATATACTTCAGAACATGTATGCTGAAACAAAGCCTGTTACTCAAGCAAATTTCTATATCTGTAAGAGCAATATTTGAAATACTTCTCTAGTTGTGGCCCATTGTCCCCCCATTTTTACAGCCTTTGGCCAGATTTCTCGCACTAACAGGTTGAGAGGTATGATTCTGAGATATGAGTGCACTACATGTTATAAGCATGGATATATATATATATATATATATATATATATATATATATATATATATATATATATATATATATATATTAAAAACACATTTATACATATATATATATATATATATATATATATATATATATATATATATGGGTCTAATGCTTTTGGTCGAATTACATTTGATCGAAAATGATTTCAGGCAGCCCACTTCACTGAAAGCTCATTTGATTGAAAGGGGCTGTACTCCCCACACCCCCCCTTTGTTTGTATTCTCACTCCAGGGTTGCACTGCAGTGGGGCAGGGGCTATATTCCATTTTCGACCAAATGGATTTTCAGTGAAATGCATTTTCGGTGAAGTGAACTGCCTGAAATAATTTTCGGCCAAATCTAATTCGACCAAATATAGTAGAATATATATATATATATATATATATATATATATATATATATATATATATATATATAGAAAGAGAGAGAGAGACTTTTTAAGCATATTTTTCATATATATGTATCTCCATACATGTATAAATGTATATGTATATATACAAAATCTGAGTGATTACACAGAGCTTTTTCCCTACTGTTTAATTACTCTACTGCATGATCTGTTTGAAAAAGCATCAGAAATTCTTGCAGCTCAAATGGTGTAGTGGTACATTGCTCTAACTGTAATGTACAGAGTCATGGGTTTGAGAATTGGCAGGCCAGACTGTTTTGTTCCTAGACAGAACAGTGGCTGATGGAGGCAGAGTGACTAAAGCAGTTTTAAGCAGCTTTAAGAGGGTTTGTGTGGATTTGCATGACACCAAGCGATGCCAACATACATTTAACTGTACAGATGCTTAATCTGTTTTGGCTTCACTTAGCATCATGCAAACTTGCTTACACCATCTTACTTCTGCTTACACCTGCACTGATTCCTTTAGAAGAATAGAAAAAGGGGTTATAGGAAAGTGGTGAGAAAGGGGCATACAGAGGGAAAAAACAATATGAAAGGTTGCCAGGGATGTGCAGGACAGGTGTAGGGAAGGTCCATAGCTGTCCATTTGTAATACAGCAACAGCTGTGCATTTGTATGGGATTTGGAGATGAATTTAGACACTCAAACCACAGAGAGAAAGGTGAGGACAACAGAAATGTGTTGCAAACCAATTGGACCAGATTACATGTGTCCAGTGGCCACCTATGCAAAATGGACAGCTATGTATGGGGCGATGATTGATTTGGAGACAGATTCCTTTTTCCTTTGTTAAGGTGAGAGTGGGATGTTGTGGAAGGATTGTAAGTATGTCTGGGGAGGTAGGTTGGGTAGGAAAACAGACAAATTAGATAGGACAGCAGATAGGGGAGGTGTATAACACATGTGGGGGTAAACACTTTGGACTGGGAGGGTGATGGGAATCAGAGACCCATGAGCCCCCATATGGATACGGTGGGACTGACATCCCTACCTACAGGCAGTCACAACTGCACCTTCACAGCCCCAACAGTGGCTGTGCTGGGGGCTGGACATGAGGGGCAGTCTGCCTCTCAAGGTGCACCAGGTGGCCCTCCATCTGGCACAGCTGTCCACCCAACTCAGAGCAGATGACACTGTGTACCATACTCCAGAACTGACGGCAGATGACGGGCTCATCTCTGTGACCACCCCCAGGTGGTGCAAGGCCTGCAGGAGATGAAGTTCCATGGTGGGTCCCAGACATGCTGGGGCCAGGTGCCACGATCAGATGGGGTGGGACATGTGGATCCGCTGGACCCGGCCTTCCCAAACATGCTATGGTGCTGAGGTATTCCAAAATATATTGCTTAGTCATGAACAAAACATTTCAATATTAGATTTAAAGGCATGCATGGGTATTCAATTAACCCAAAACAACAGATGTGGAACAGTTGCATAGCAAACAGAACACATGCATAACTGAAACAACAATAAGCATTGTAACAGCATGCCAGTAACAAAGACGGCAACAGGCCACCAACATTGGTATTTGAACAAGGTATGTTAATGTGCAACCAATTAATTATATGAACAATAATGTAACACATGTCCCAACATTAGGTTTGGTAACAACATACCTGTAGTATATAAATAATAATTAGTGATGCAGATAAGGGTGGAGAAGAAAAGTCCATTAACAACTGCATAGGCCTCTATTTTTACAACAGTACTATTCAATACTCTAGAGGTCTGCCCTCACTTTGCAACTACCTATGGTCTACCTATGACATACCCATATTTGTGAGGTGGGCCATGTCATGGGCACCGGAACCATAGAGCATGGAGGGAGGGGAGCCCCCATACTTTTGCAGATCACCTCTGTCCGTTTCAGTTTTGCGAGTGGTTTCATTTGCCACGATGACATCAACACATTTCCGGCTGTTATGTGTGAGTGGGATATTCAGAATGTGTGAACAGGATATTCAGAAGCTGCTGCAGAGTTTGTTTCTGGCTGTTATTTGCGAGCAAGATATAAGCTGCTACAGAATAGAGTTTGTTGCATCTGGACTGGGACAGGAGTTAACTGCAGAGTGGAGCGAGGACTATCAGAGTGAGTACCCTAATTGCAGAGTAGCAAGGGAACAGTGCATGTGTGTGTGTGTGTTTGTGTGTGTGTGCGTAAATGCGCCCAGCAGGGTACATCTGGTGGCTAGAGGTACTGAGGCTCAAACCATGTACCTTGGGTACAGATAAAAAGAGCCTAAAGCCCCTAGCCACCATCACTTGTGAATTTATGGCTCACATTTTTGTTCTGTTCTTTCTGGTTTGCAGGAGTGGTAAAACAAAATCTTTTATTCTAGCAATTTTATGTGCTAAGAGGTTGAGAGCTATGGTGAGAAGTAAGAACTCAATTCACTAAATGATATGATAGCCATTTAAGTTTTTCTTCCTGTCTTTCAAGAAATTGCTGGTTTAGTTTAGTGGTATGTTGTTCTGACTGTAGTGCATAGTGTTCTGGGTCCAAGACTTGACAGTGAAATGCATGGTGGTAACAATGTTTTATGCAAGCAACTTTCCAAAATTATACAGGCAATGTTTAAAATTTGTCCCTGGTTTTTCGCCTTTTGCCCCAATTGAAAATAAGTTCAAGAAGCTGTGCAACATGCCTACGGCTTACAGTCTACTGTGATTCTGTATTTATATATTGTGTGTAGAAGTAGACTGTTATCATGGAAATGTTCTGAATATGGCAGTTGTGTCATTATTGGTGCATGCATTTTGATTCATTGCCTACTGGAAAAATGTTCAAACAATAAATTTAAAATGCAATTGTGTGTGGAAGTAGACCTATATGATGGAAATGTTCTGAATAGGGCAGTTTTGTCATTATTGGTTAATGCATTTTTGTTTCATTGCCTACTGGAAAAATGTTTAAACAATAAATTTAAAATGTGCTCTAACTTAAGTCTAAGAAGTGTGCTGTATTAGGTGAATCAAGAAATGCATACATGTATGCATGGCCCTAAAAATGTGTTTGAAAACAGCCCAGAGGAAAGTGTGAAAAGCTCAAAATCATGGGCAAATTTTAAGCTTTACTCTTGTTACCAAAGCAATGGATGAAAGTAAAACAGTTCACACCACATTACCTTGACCTGGCCAAGCCTTTTGACACAATCCCCTATTCAGGTGTAGTACAAAAGATGAATAATGTAGGAGCAAATACATCACCAGCTGCATTGCCAACTTGCTCACAGGATACAGGAGATCAAAACAGAGGAAGGGACCAGTCACCAATGGAGTCCCCCTGGGTTCAGTGCAAAGACTTTTTCTGTTTGGCATATACATCTCAAAAGTAAAAGGAAATACCAAAAAGGTTTGGCCAGCTAAGTTTGAGATGACTGCAAGCTAGGAGAAGTTATTGAATCCCCAAATTACTTAACCATCATGCAGGAATGTTTGTCCCAAATAATAACTGGTGTCAAAATCATGACAATGCCCTCTGAGAACTGATCCAATTGATTGGCATATGGGAACTGTGTGTACAGTGACCTAACTTTTGACCAACATGTGCCCAGAGTCATAAAGCCTTTCTATATTGCACAGCTTATAAACAAATTGATTGTGACTAGATCTAGAGATGATGTTGTCCCCCTTTACAAAGCTCTCATTATGTCAATAATTTTGTATAATGCCCACTTTGGCATGTATCTGTCCAGCCCCATGCAACAATTGGAATACCTTCAGAGATACCTTACTAAAAGGATACAAGTCCTAAACAATAGAGACCACCTCAAAGATTTATTACTATACTCAGTATCCTACAGAGTGCTTAGAGGTGAAATGTCTGGCATACAAAGCATCCTCCGACATAATTCAGATGGACCTACTGAACATCAGCAAGTCAAATGGCATCAGAAATACTCAGTCCAGGTATCTAAACTGAATGTTGTGGAGAGATGGATATATATCACAGAGGCTACCACTGTTCCAGAACAGACTATCCATAAAAATAAAGCAAAGCTCATCTATCCATATTCAAATGCAACTTGGATCTAAGGATGGGAAAATGAAAATGTACTCCAGGATTTCCCCTCATGCCACTAATGGATAGAGGCAGTTTCTAAATGCTGCATCTGTTACATGGCCCCCTCAAATTATCTATGGTATGATCACAGATGTTCTCACTAGGGCTAATATACAATTATCAGCCATGGGGATAGCTAAGACAAATCAGAAATTGTTAATTCAAGCACCAAAAGGGAATTGACTAAGCTTAAAATGTCCTCCAAGTGAACCTATGTTGTGGTAGCAAATAGTTATAAAAAAATTACCCTTTATAGTTCACTAAGTGCCCCTGTCACCCCCCTCCCTCAGTCTTTAACAGCTTCCAGTGCCTATGGGCCATGTAGACGGCCTTCTGTACAATGGTGCCCACATGGTGGGAAACTGCCAGGTTGCTACCAACCTTAGTGCACAACTCACCTCACACCTGATTGTATGCTCAGTGCATTATTACTGTCATACTTAGCATGGATGACATCTGCCACAGCAGGGGGAGTGATGGCTCTTTTGCCATTACGTTTGCGGTAATGCTTCTTGTACTCAGCAATCAGGTAATTGGCTCTTGGGGGATGGCCAAATCAGTAGGGGGATGTAAGACAGTAGGCACCTTGCAAGCATCCATACACTTGGTCAGCCACAGACCACTGCTATTCTCCTGTACCTCAGCTATATATATCTCAAACAGTAGAGGCCCTCAGACTGATCCTTGGGGTACACAGTTGTGGATGAATCTACTATTAGAGGTGGGTTCTACTACGTTGACTGAGTGGCTGCTATCACTGGGCCAGTTAGCTACCCATCTGGCAACCTACAGGTTGATGCCTAGCTGTGTAGGCTTATGTATCCTGTCCACCTGGGGAATAGCGTGAGAGGATAGAGCTACATGAAGGTAGGCATTGTTCACCATCTTTCCCTCGTTCCTGTGTTTGTTGACCACTGCAGCGAGGTCAATCTGGTTTCACAGGCCTGATTTCCCTTTGACAATACCATGGTGTGTGGGCCCAAGCATTTTGATGGTAACGATGTCCCTGTTCATAATGTCCTTGATATTGCCTCCCATGCCCTTGCAGAGCAGGCTAGTTAGGCTGATGTGCATCATATCAGCTGGGTTGGTGGATTGCTCCACCTTTGTGTATAGGGATGACAGTGGCTGTCCTCTGTGCAGGTGTGATGAGACCGGTGCTCAGGCTGTGGTTGACTAAAATGTAGAATGGTTCCAAGAGCTCATGCCTGTGTTCATGTGGGATGCAGCCAAGGATGGTATCATGACTATGGAGACCTCTGTCTGTTGCCTTTGTGAGGGCATTACAAACCTGCTTCTTGATGATGGGGAGGGGGGTAGTTGCTGCACATGCACGTGTACCACTGGGGGACAGGAGGGGTGGTGTTTACACTTCACCTGCCTGCAGCCGGTTGCCTATATTTATGCCATATGTGCATGTGGTGTTAATGACCACCACTACAGAGCAGATCTGTGTGTTTCTTCTGGAACTGCAGACATGTGTGGAAGGCCTAGTGATATGCCTTGGTGGATGTGTACAATTTTCTCTCAAAGACAGCCTTAGGGTACATCACCTGTGCCCTTATTTGCTTGTACAGATCAAGGTGACATTGTTTCCAGTGAGGCACCTGTTCCTTCTTGGCCCATACAGCACTTGTTTCTACCTATTATAGTATTTGTGCATTGCTGCTGTCCACCACAGGCATTTACCCTACCTTGAGGGAGATGATGTTGCCCTGTCAGGTACTGCTGAGTCCATACAGCTATGTGGGTGCCCACATAAAATTGTGGTGTGATCCTGGACACTGCTGCTAGTTCCAAGAAATGGGATGGTGGCTGTATAGCTGCTTCTACCTGCTCTGAGGGGATTTATATTAATTTGTGTACAGTTCGTTCTGTCGGACACTGTAAAGGGGGGGCAGAGGAGATGGTGACCTGAACAGTGATGGCTATGTGGTCAGATATTACCAAGGGGATGGCACTGTAGGAGTTCTACAGTGGCTTCTCATGTTGGTTAGGACCAGGTACATGAGATTTCCACCTTCCATAGGGGTGTTGACCAGCTGGTCCACTGCATTGCCATTGACAAAGCCAAGGAATCTATGTGCATTCATGGTCAGGTGGCATAGGTCAGGCACACTATGGTTGGGTATTTGAAGTCACCCAGGAACAGAGTAGATGATTGAATCCTGACAGATTCCAGCAGGTCCCAATATGTGTGGTGGGTGCCCATACTCATGGCTGGAGGCCTGTAGCTAGCTATGATTTGAGTTGTTATTTTGCCAACTGTTAACTGCACTCAGGATGTCACCCATGCGGCATACTGTTTAGTCAGCCTGGAGGTGTGTATGTGTATGCTAATGTTCAACACTCCACCTCCTGTGGCTTTGCAGGCCTTCATTTGGGGTCTAAACGTATGATGGGATGAATGACTTGGCAAGGTTGGTGTGCTCTCCACAGGTAGACAGCAGGTGTCAGTGACTGCACAAATGTCAGCATCCTACAGGACAGATTACATTTGCATTGACATGAGTGACATGGTAAGACAACTAGCTCCTGTTAGAGCAAGACATCTGCACAAAGGCACACATCAGTGGTGGGCAAAGGCCAGTAAATAGTGTCACTTTATAGCTGAAAAACACTTATTTGCCAGCAAAGACAGTGTCACATTCACAGGTGTACTCTGCAGGATATGGCATCTGACAATGAAATGTTGCTAATTTGTTATGACTGCAGTTTTTAATGGGATGCCAGTGATGTGCCAGACAATACACAACTGTCAGAGGCATTAACTACAACTATGAGGCAGGCATGTGGTCAGTCTGCAACACTCTGGACAGTTGGCAGTTATAGCCTCAGTATATCACATACAATTCAACACAAACATCTGCACTTGTCATGTAGTATGCACATACCCTATGTACATCTATTACATTTGTAAGACATGCATATGTATCAGAGTAGCATTCACAGGTGACATATGACTAATTACAACATCCCAGGTAGCTGGCCTACCAGCGACACACTCAGTAGTGGACAACAGAGACTCCATTAGTAGTCATACATGAGCTGACCTTTGCTGGGGTGAGTCAGGGGTCAGAGATGTGCTCCATGTCAATGAAGCAGGGCAAGCAGAAATGGTCATAGGTACTGGACAGCAGCATGTGAGTCCATCAGGTCTTGTTGTGGCCTATTGTTTAATGTCCCATATGACATCATTAAATCCCTCCTTCTGCATTTCATTGCATGCTTACATGACTGGCATACCTGTTATAGTGCTCAGAAGTTACCTCACAACAATGCAATTGGTTAGGTCTGTGTAGTCACAGTCTGCATTTGTGTAGATGGGTTGAGACCTGTGTTGCATAGGCAGCAGCTTGCTTTTTGAAGGTACTGCTCATGAGCAGGTGATGGCCTGTGCACCAATTGGTGTTTCCCACTTGCTATTTGCATCCAGAGCAGCTGTCTTGTCTTTCCATTTGTCAATGCCATAGCAACACAGCTCTATAATGACAGCCTTCATGTGGGAGTTTCCCCTTTCCCTTGCCTGCGTGGAGGACATTATGGAGGTGTGGGGGCTACAGCTTCACAGACAGTAGGTGGAAATACCTATCAGAAGAGGACACATGGAGACAGCCCAGCAACATAGGGAACAAAGCTTCAGAACTGGGTACAGATTGCAAGTCAGTAGTGCTGTTATACACATAGAGAGTTGCTAGTTTAACAGGGTTCATCTGGACATGCATTTTCGGTGTGACTTGACGTCTGACAGTGATATGTCTCTGACATACCTCTCAACTATCCTGATGTCCACAGTCTGCTCAGGGGTTCATCTGTTATGTTTGGTCTGTTCTTCAGACAACATCTGTTTTTGCGGAAGCAGTAGGATAATGTGAGGATTGTAGTCAGCAACTGTTTACATCCATTGGTATTTCAGATATCATATCCTTCAGGGATATTATGTTACAACAAAGTCTGTGTCACTGTCAGCTGTTTCAGTTTGTAACACCATTATGTGAGATACATCCTTCTTTCCTGCCCCTATCCCCCAAGTATGTCATACCTTGTCCAGATGTCTTGCAGTAAGAGGGTCAGAGGTATGTGATATCATTATTTATTGACTGCACTCAAGGTATCACCCCATTGACTTAGACTCCTGGAAGTGGTATGCAGCATTGGCCATGAACATGGTCTCAAACCCTGGATATTCTGTGGAAATATGTACATATGAGAGTTATGTATGTCTGGCCATTGTGAAGTGACTGCCAAAATTGTGTAGCAGTGTTGTGTGTAGATGTCTGTTTGGCTGGGTAGGGCGAGTAGCAGATGTGAGTATCACAGATCCTTTTTCAATCTGACTGTGTATGCTGCTACAGCTGCTGGAGGTCTATCAGGTGTTTGTAAGTGCAGACTGAGAAAGGTCCTTTAACATCTCAGGATTCCCAGTACACTGTGAGTTGGACCAGTATCTGTAAGTTTATTGTGTGAATGGGAATCAGAATATATTCATTCAAACAATCACTGTACTCTAAAGTTTGTTTGAGGTACTGGTATGTTGCTGTGACTGTGGTGCAAATGGTTGTGGGTGGACATTTATGCACCACTATCTGCTTTTCCATACAGTTCCATCCCTGTAGTGCATGATATATTTGATATACATGGGTAATTGCCCAGACCTGATTTGGGCTAGTGTTGTGTTGGTCTTACTTGGTTCAGAAGGTGCTGGGTGACATGGTTGGCAGCTGTCATGGGTTTTTCCATTCTGTTACATGACTGTGGTCATACCTCTCCACTGTCCAGATGTCTAGACATTGTCCTGATGTGTGGCTCATATGTTTTGTCTGTTGGCCACAATAGTTGTGGGTTTCTGAGAAATCACTGGGATGACGTGAGCATTGACATCAGTAAATTTTGACATTAATTTGTGTTTCAGACCTGGAATCTGTCTGGCATTGTATGTTAAGCACACCATGCCACTCTAGCAGACCTTTACGCATATGACAGCGATATTTCAAACATGTCACTATTGTTTGTCCTTTATCCCCCCATTTGTCAGGGTTGCTACAGATTTGTTGCAGTAAGAGGCTGGTTATCTGTCTATATATGTCTGCATGAATATATATATATATATATATATATATATATATATATATATATATGTATGTATTAGCAGTTGTTGTTGTTGGCTTTTGGCTTTTCCAGGTAAGGGTTCGCCATAGCGAACTCCAGTCCACTAATGATTGGCAGTACGAATGCCGAGGTGCCAGCTCAACATTCAACCTTCAATGAAGCCACGCCCATTTACACATGTCTTTCTAACGCCCACCCAATCACGGGAAGGACATGCAGAATCCACACAGAAGGCACTCCCTGCACTCCAGCCAAGAATTGAATGGGAGAACATTTTGCTGTGAGGCAACAATGCTACCACTGCACCAACACGGATGCACCTAACAGTACTACAGATATTTAATTCCCCTTATGTTGAATGACTGATATGATATTCGTGCGTGATATGTTTGTAAAAACATTACAGACTTTTACAGTTTGGATGGTGTAGCGATATGCTGCTGTGATTGTTGTGCACAGGGTCCTGGGTTCCAGACTAGGAGGTGATTACTTTATTTTTCATTAATGTTAAATGACCAGAATGAATGATATACTTATAAAAGCATTACAGATTCCAGCAGTGCAGATGGTGCAGTGGTACGTTGCTGTGAGAGTTTGAGACTTGGCAGGGCTAATTCTTTTGTTACTGGTCAGAACATGGGCTGATGGAGACAGAGTGATTAAGGCACTTTTAATCAGTTGTAAGCAGGTTTGTACAGTGCTAAGCTTTGCTAAGAAATGGTTAAACCCACTTAGCTTCACTTAGCACCGCTTACTCCCGCTTACACCTGCACTAATTTTCTTTAAAGAAAAGAAAAAAGGGTGATAGGAAAGTGATGAAATGGGGGCAAGCAGAGGGTAAAACATTATGAAAAGCAGCTAGGGATTTGCAGGATGGATGTAGGAAAGGACCATAACTCTACATTTCTTCAGCAGCAACAGCTGTGAATTACATGCATAGAATCTGGAATTTATACCCTCACACCCCTCAGGGAGGGGTGTTGGTGACAGACATTTGCAGAGCAATCAGTGGGTTGATTAATTAGTTTCACTGTACATGGGAGGGCAAAATGTAGAGCTATGTATGGGGCAACCCCATAAAACAGATTTGAAACAGCTGCATAGCAAAACAAACACATGCATAAATGGAACAACAGTATGCATCGTAACAGCATGCCAGTAACATTGATGGCAACAGGCCACCAACAATAGTATTTGAACAAGGTATGTTAACATGCAACCAATCAAATATATGAACGATAATAGAACACAAGTCCCAACATTAGGTTTGGAGTAAAACATACCCATAGTATATGAATTTTAGTATTGATCCTAATGAAGGGTGGGAGGGATCCTAATGAAGGGTGGGAGGGGAGACAAAAAGTCCATTAACAACTGTTTATGCTTCTATTTTCAACAACAGTACTGCTCAATACTCTATGGGTCTGCCCTCACTTTACATCTGCCTATGGCCCATAGCTTCTGTAGCACAAACATACCTATTAAACTGTCAGCCTGAAATGGTATGGGGCAAACTGTGACAACTCTGGGTACATGCCTAGAGGGGACTTGTACATATCAGGGTTACATATCTGGCACAGGAGGGGTACCCTGAGTGCTGTTATGTGAGTGTGCTACTGGCATACTTCAACTGGTTTCCTATCTGTGTCCAGGGTATTGGCAGCAGTGACCAGTAGCCATGACAGCGTAACACTTGAGAGGCATGCATCATGAAGAGTACATGTTTATGTACCTATCCTGCTGTCATTTGCAGGCATGTGGTGGGACAGTTGAACAGTTGTACACAATTTATTAGTATACCCTTCATACAACTACTACCAACATTTCCTTATCTGCACAACCTGTGGAGAAAATATCTAACACTACCTGAGTGTTTTTACATTTATTCCTAATGCCTTGTGTGTAGATATGCACACATCTTAGTACCACTCCCTGGATTAAAACAGTGTCTGGGTGAGCAAAATTAACAACTAAGCTATTTTTCATCACACTGAGCTATTGGGGAACTGCTGTTTCGTGTTTCACTGGTTCCTGCATAATAGTCTCTTAGTTAGACAGTCTGAACTTGTAATCCTGCGATGCATGCATGACCGATAGTTACTGTACTGTGCATTAATCCTTTGGATTACTACAACCTGGAAAGCAAAGGTTAACACAAGACAATGCTGGATGGAACACACTTTGAAACTTTCCACATTACTATTCAGGGTTCAGAGCTTAGTGCAGTATATATTTCACATTTCAGTTATATCTTGTTTTACAGCTCCACCTCTACACTTTTTCTTACAGCTGGTTCACAGAACTACCTGAGTTAATGTATGCTATCACAGCCACATTTGCTCTTAAGAACCTGTATACCTTCTATATGTCTACAACAACATACCAGAATAAACACAACAGTTTTTTGTAGGCATCTTTATTGGTCATCAGTGTTAGTCAGTCAAATGTTTTTATTTATTCAGTTCACACAGTAACAGTATACCTACCAGCAGTAAGCAATGTAATCCTTCTTAGCTATTTGAACAATATGCTGCAAAATAGATTTGTACTCACCAGCCTGTTGGCATAGCCTCAGCAGTCTGTCAGCATGGGCTTCTACATTCATAGCCCTTTCTGCTGCAACTGTATGAAAGAGAAACAAACATTATGCATAACTGTCACATTCTCAGGCTAGTATTTGCTACAAACTACTTGATAGTGATATTTACTCACTACTGGAGCATTCCATGCCCATGCATCTTGGATCAACTGGGCCAAGAGTGTGCCCTTCCTCTGCTGTAGATCAGCATAGTGGTGCCATAGCTGTTCACTAGTCCGGGGGGTACCATTACCACTGAGGAGATCATGTGTGAGACAGTCCCAGGCCTCCATTTTGTATTGTGAGCACTGGTACTGGCCCTGTGACAGTCTCTCCTCATAGTTTTCTACAAGGAGTCCAGCCATAATCCTGGACTCCTGAATGCTCTGGTGCTGTGCCTGAAAGCACACTCCCTCTCCAACGTTAGACATGTTCCTGCAGAGATCAAATGAAACAGGTTATGGCTGTATTCCCACCTGCATGGTTTAAATAAGGCAGTATTCCTGCCCTTTGCCATCATTGGACCATTTTGAACATGTTAAGCTGTACTAAGCAGTGTGCAAATCCACTAAGCTGAGTTGAACAGTCCTTAAAGGGGTAATTGCTGAGCACTGCTTAACAGTCTGCAAATCCACTTAGCTGAGCTACCTGTTGCTTAGCAATCACATCTAAGTGATGCTTAAACCTGGTAAGCATAGCTGAGCATTGCTGACCATTGCTCACTTTTCATTTTAGATAACTATCAGAATAATGACTTCATTTAGTAGGTGTATATGATTTACTTTAAATGACATCCCTCTATGTGCTTTCATTACGTTAGCAAGGGGTGTGACTATACTGTATGGGGCACTTGTGTATACATGGATGATTTCACGTTATATGCACTCACACATCCATTTTACACCAGTTACATTTACCTGGTTGACAAAAAGCAGTTACTGCATAATTTAAGTTTAAAAAAATAATTTTAACACTGCTTTCCCATATAAAAATAATGTGCCTGTTTTGGTACTTAAACTGTGAATGCCTGTATATAAAGCCGGGACTCTAACCACTATACTATCTCAGCTTAGAAACTTCAGCTGTATATTTTTATTTATCACCTATGGTATGTTTAAGCAATGCTAAGCGGAGGGCCATAAGGTGCATACCTGCTTAGCTAAGCTTAAACATTCCTTAGCATGTAAAAAAAAGATTTATTATATTATTATTATTATATTATTTTATATAGTGAGTATTGTGGTTTTTGACAAGTCATCGAGGACTGCAGTCAGGGAATAATAGCATACATTTAACTTTCAGAATTCTATCCTTCAGAAATTCATGCTAATGCATGACCTGTTTTCTATCAACTTTCTAAGTTTGTAAGGGCAACATTTCAGTAGTGTCCCTATTTTTAAGGCTTTGCCCCCCCATTATTTCTGCCTTTGTCCACATGGACTGCTGTCAGGGAATAATGGCACACATTTGACTTTCAGACTTCTATCCTTTGGAAATTTTTGCTAATGCATAACCTGTTTTCTATCAACATTCTAAGTTTGTGAGGGCAATATTTAAGTAGTGTTCCTTTTTAGGGCCCCCCCCCCATTATTTGTGTCTTTGTCCACATTTCCTGCTTTAGCAGGCTGCAGGTGTTGTATGGCACTTTTACAATGTGGGGGGGGGGTCACAGAACCTGTCATATTCCCCCTGCATTGCTTTCCTGCTCTCGTATGTATTTCAGTGTTTACAGACACTGAAATGATCATTTATTTCATTTCAGTGTCTGCGAACACTGAAATACTGGCATAATATTAGAGAAATTCTCTAATATTATGCCATATCAGGGTTAGAAAGTGCCGTATGGCACTTTCTGAGTGCAGGGGGTGTGTTCATAGTCCATGCACTACTTGAACATGCCCCCTGCACTCGTTCACAGTTCATGTCCATTTAGTGTTAGCAGCGCACTTTCATGAATATGCAAGGCACACTGCTGTGGCTACATGGACATGAGCCACTCCATGCAGGAATAGCACTATTCCTGCACAGAGTTTATTGAATCCAGAGGATTATCTTTCTCTCTTTCACTGATAGCTGTGGAAGAAATCCAGTGTAATCTCCAGCAACAGAAGAGAAGACTGCATTGTCTAGCTGAGTCTTCTGGTAAGTATAACAAGTGCCCAAAAGATATTTCTTTTTTAGTAGTGCATACTATAAATTATTATACAACAGTAATGGTAACAGGAAAATGGATAATGCAATGTACTAGGCTATTGGCCCTAGGGCCTATATAAGCCTAGCCAAAAAATGTACCCTAGCTTTCGCCACCCAAGAAAATTATTTTCCTGTGCCCCTGTCGAGCAGAGCCACAGAAGTGATCCCTGGGGTGAATTTCCCATTTCCCATCCATTTCCATCCATCCACCCATTTCCCATCCAATCATCAAGATTTTTCTTGAATACTGCTAAAGAGGAGCTCTGTTTGACATAGATAGGTAGTCTGTTCCAGAGTATGGGAAGTCTCTGGGACAGGAATCTATCCCTCCAGCATGTTCTGTTTATTGTGGTGAAAAGGTTTAGGTCCATAGAGCGTGTAGCTCGGAGGGATTGGGATTTCTTTAAGTGGAGCATGTCCAACGGCTCTGGGTTTGACATAGCTTTGATGTTAGGCAGAGATCGCCCCTGAGTTGGCGATATGCGATGGAGTAAAGCTGTAGTTTTTTGAGACGGTCTGCGTAGGGTATCTGTTTGAGGCCAGTAATCCTCTTTGTGAGGTATTTCTGTGGTCTTTCCAGTTGTTGTAGATGTCTTGTGAGGTACATACCAAAAGGGGCATTGTACTCTATAATGGGTCTAATGTAGATGTGTCCAACCTGCGGCCCACGGACCGCATGCGGCCCTCAGAGCTCTTCCATGCGGCCCTCAACCTCTAAATGCAACATGGATGTACGCATGCTCCAAAACACTTTTTTTGTTTTGTGTTTTTCGCTCCCGTGACCTGTAACGCTAATGTTGGTGTGCGCATGCACCAAAGCACCCTTCTAGTTTTGTTTTTGAGCCAAAAAAGGGTCAGTGTGTTCACTCCATTATTTTGCACCAGACAATCAGTGTGTGTGTTCTCGCTGAAGAGGGACTCATGTATGGATTTGCCGCTGTTACCTTTGAAAGGGACAGCAATTACCTGTGTTAATAGGTAAGTACGATGTGAGTGAGTGCATACATGAAAGCAGAATTGTGTGCGTGAAAGTAGAAGAAGAGTGTGTGTGTTTATGTGTGTATATGTGTGCATGACAGAGAGAGACGCATACACAAAGAGGCTAACAATGATCAGTCTACCTACTGAACACAAACAAGTTAGCTCTCAAATATATCATACATTAAGAGTACACTTTCATTAAATTGTGGCTTTCCTGACAGGGAGAGTGTTGTATTGAACATGAACTCATACCTCTTAACTGTATGGATTTTCAAAGAATGTCTGGATTTTTGCCTCATCTTCCAATTTGTGTCTTTTATGAGGGAAATAAAAGTAGTAATCCAAGGTAATGCATCCAGGGAGTAAGAATGAGACAGCAGCCTAAGGTTAATGGGTCAGTAGTGGACTAACTATGTGGGACTGTTGCATATAAAGTTGTATTGTTTTTTCAGACAAACAAAAAAGCACCTAGTACTGTTTTTTCATTGGTGGGTTCTAAGCAGTGGTAGATTGGACAACAGTAAGCATAGCTTTGGCGGATCATCAATACTGGCAAATCAAGTGGGCACAATGTCATTTTTTAAATGTTGGGGATTTTAGTATGTATGTGTGTGCTTATGTGTTGGGAGTGCTGCAATACTAGATGATTATTAAAGACAGAGACTCACGGACTGTGGAGAATATGTTTCTTTGTTTCAAAACCTAATACTTTGGTGCGCATGTCAGAAGTAGATTTTTTAAGACATAGCTTCTTGCCATTTACAGTGGATGGATATTTACATTTAATGGACAATGTATTAGCGTGGGCCTGTGGGGTTCTGAAGGGTGCCAAGTCTACTACTGCCAATGTCTTGTAAAGTGACCTGGAAATGGATATTGGGATGTTACTGAAAAAATACAGTAAGTGGGTTTAATTTAATTAAACAAAGTGTACTTTCAATTTACAGGCCATAATTTAATTTATTTCAGGTAATCCAGATACTGGTAGATTGTATACCATTAGACTTAATTAGGGAGAGCTGTCATTCTGGGGAAACAAGCAGCCCTAGTTTCAGTGAAAGCTCTGTGGTTGCTTGCAGGTAGGAAGTTGCAGGATGTTGATGCAATGTGTTTTATTTATTATTTTAATGCATTTGAAATTAAGGTTAGACTAAGGCTAATACTACTCTACTAGAAGGTAAGGTATTCATTGGTTATAGTACAAATTGTGATTCCAAAGCAAATTATCATCACAACAACCACATTTGTAGATATAACTAGATAAATATTCTGAAATTGGGTGGGGTTGGTGAGGTACTGACTGGACTGGAGATAGGGCATTTTGTAGGACAGCTATAACAAAAGACAAGCATTAAAAGTGCAGAATGTGGCTAACAGTTTGAAAGGTTATTGTCATGAAAATATATTAACCAGTGCAATGTTTGAGGCATGATAGGTTATCCGAGAATCTAGCTTCCTAGAATGTGTTCCACTGGTATAAAATAAGTTAAATATAGTCTGAAGTAATTTAGAATCACAGTTTACTGGTAGGATACCCTGACAGTGCACTATGAATATGTAGAATTCTGGATTTCCCTTTTTTAATTTCTCTAAATCTTTTGGGTTTCTAATACCATGACAGGAATGGGACTGATCCATTCCTAAAGTCAAAGAACTGGAATTGAAGTTCATGAAGTTAGTATTGTTTCAGTCTTTGATGTCAGCCAGAATGCTCTTCACAGCACCACCACGTGCCCATGTAATGTGACTCATTCTGCAATTCATATGGAGTTACATGTACTGGTAACATATCTAAATATGATTGTAGATTATTTTGTATAAGAGCCATTACTCCTACTACTTTTGGAACTATCTGGGTATCTTTCTTCCACATTGCTCTTGTTTCTGCCTGCAAATCCTGCTATTTTATGACTTTGTATCTCTCTGTGCACAGGACACTGTAGTCACTGGGTGTGTCAATTTCAATAATCGATGTTACTCTTCCTTTCTTTTCATGGACCATTATATCCAGTTTTCTAGCATCTTATCTTTTCAACTGCTGGTAATGAATGATCCCATGTGATGTAGACCATCATTTTCTATGATGCTTGGCTCATGTTTCCAGTGTTTTTCAGCCATTTCACTACCATAATGTTTGCACAATCCCCAGTGCAACAGTTTTGCCACATTATTATGCCTTTCAGTATACAGTAATTCTGCCATTAGTATGTCGCAACCAGCAACTAGATGTGCAACTGTTTCCAATTCTGTTTTACAAAACCTACACTTGTCTTTTTCTCCCACATGTTCAATGGACTTTGTAAACCAATGTGTAGATAGGCCACTGTCTTGTGCCACCAATATTAACCTTTCATCTCTTGGTTTGAATTCACCTTTCCTTAACCATTCCTGTGTTTGTTCCTGATCAACATGAGGTTCTTCCAGATTTCCCGTTAGTGTGGTATGACATTCAAGTAGGACATATGTTGGCATAAGTGATTCTGGACTTGTGATGTTTTTAATGAATATAGCAATTGAGCTGCTGATGGAAAATAATTTAATTCTTTCTCCTAGTGCTTTGACATGAAGATTTCCAGGGAAATGAAAAGTGAACACACAAGACACCAGTATGTTTATATATAAGGCAATTACCAGTAATTTATTTTCTTACTTAATAGCTTATCTTTTTTCAGTTTGCATTTAACCTTAAAAAATCCTTAAAGAATAAAAGATTCTCTCAAGATTTATACCTTATGTTATTATAACATTACAATTCTTTCAGTGTAAATGATGCTTTTAGCCACTTCTGCTAGTACAGAGGGATAACTGCAGCTCAGATGATCTGAGACTGAGAAGCAGCTCAGGCAAATGAAGAAGCTTTAATGAAAGAAGGATGGATTGTGCCCATTCTAGGTGATGCAGAGTGGTACCAACTGAAGGAGCTGTCAAGGGAGTATGGGCATTCTCATTCTAGGTGATACAGGGTGGTACCAGATGCAGAATGCACTATTCCCTAAGAGCTTAGAATGCAAAATACAGGCAATGGGTGGGTGCTGCATTAGACTATCCAAGCCACCAGTTACAGTTAGTGATAGTCTTCATAGTGGATATGTGGGAATGTCCACTCAGGTGAGGAATGCATGGTGACCCCAGTGATGATGTGGTTTGCTCATCCCCTAACCCAAGAGGTAGGTTTAAATAAATTTCCTCATATCCAAAATCCCATCAAGTACACAAGCAATACTCATGTCTGCCAGAATGATAGGCTCACCTTGACAGTTCTCACCAATGTGGTTATGGGGGATTCCTCACCACAGAGGAAAGAATGGGTTCCCTGGTTCAATTCTCGGCTAGGGTGCCTTCTGTGCGGAGTCTGCGTGTCCTCTCTATGTTCACATGGGTTTTCTTCCAGGTGCTTTGATTTTCTCCAACATTCCAAAGACATGCAAGTAGGTGGACTAGACACTCTAAACTGGCCTTAGGTGTGAGTACGTGGTGTGGATAAACTACTCTGGCAAGGTTAGCACCTGGTGGTGTAAACCTTGGATCTAGATGACAGTCACTGTTGAAGTGACACCCTTACCCTATGTGCAAAAATGGGAAAAAGGGGTCATGGATGGATGGATCTAGTGCACTCAAACAAGTGTTTTTTTTTAATTACATTTTACATAGGGATGAACATTGGAGTAAAATAGTTCTCCTATATTTGAAGATTTCTTGAAGGAGAATACTTACATCTGGAGTAAAATCTTTCTCAAACTTTCATCCATAATTAATATAGATAATTTTTCTTGTAATAGTACAAAAGGCCAAAGGCTCAGTGAACAAGCTGTAAACCTAGTGAAATAGTAAATATTTTCCACCTTGTCTGTTCTTTCAGGCTTCTTATGTTTATTACCAAAAGCTGTGTGAGGCCTGGTTCATATCAGACTGTCAGGGCTTACATTTTTTTGTGAAGTTTGTTCCTGGGAGGACAATGAAACTTAAATAGATTTGCTGTGAAAAACAAGGGATTTTGGACTGTCAAAAGAAGAGGAAAAAGACGTTTTGGAGTATGATTCAGATGTATTTTAGAGAGAACTAGATTTCTGGAGTTAGAGCTGTATAGCCATTATAGCTGTTTATTGATGGTTAAGACATGAATGAGAAAAGTATACCAGACTGGGGTTCAGTAAGATGGTGAAAGTGATGTAATTGGAGTCTAACTCAAGTGAAAAACTCACTGGGCAACTTCCCAGAATATAACTATAATGGAATGAACAGAATATGTTTAAATATAAACTGGAAAGTACCATACCCTTTTCAACTCAAAAACATAAATTTGTATTTGAAATAATAAGACTATAGTTTCTATTCCCCTACCTGCTAAGAGTCATAATACAGCAAAACAGTGCAGTCTGGATAAGATATACGAGACAATCAATGAGATATGAAAAAAAGAACAAAATGTTATTAAACGTCAGGAGGCTTGACATACAATAAACAGGTTTATGCCTCAGGAATCCAGCTGATTCTTGGAAACAGAAGAAAGAAAGACAATAGTATAATTATACTGGTTTCCAGAATGTGAATAATAAAATGAAAAGCAAATCTTGTTTGCACATTAGAAAAAAAAACATTAGTTAGAAATACAGACAAGTATGGTAATATGTTTAAACTCATATATTTTGCCTCCCTGCAAGTATTGCTGGTGTTTATTCTGTATTATGATATTGTTTATTGATGAAGTTCAGAGCTGGTGTAAGGGGAGAAGGACAGGTACAGACTGAATGCTTTGGATATGTTTTTACTGATATCAGTAATAAACACTGGATATTGTTTTTTTTTTTTTGAAGTGGTAGTGTAAAACTGGATTTTGCCATCACACAATTTAACATAGTTCTGCCTTTGTTTTATACTTCATTAACTCATAACAACAGATATGTAAAGGATATGGGAAGGTACCAAGTATTTTAAGTAAGGGGTATGGGATATATACAAACAGACTAAATACAAGGACACCAATAGACACTATTTGTGAAAAATGCTAAGTATACCTCTGTAAAACAAATATACAAATGTGGGAATAAACCTATGATCACTCATCATGATATGCTGATTCCTACTGAGAACATAATTTTAACAAATGTATAATCCTTGCACTTGTTGAGAAGAAAATCTCTAGTGGAAGTATAAGCCTCACCTGCAAAGCCATAAAAGTGCTGTTTCGGCTCCATATACAGCACTAGGAATTTGATTTTCTCAAAATGAGCTAGCTCTGATATATCCATATTGAGTACTCAGCCTTGAGAGGTGGTAGTACAGGGATGTTAATCATACTTACTTGGCCTTTCTCACTAGTCACCAGCCAAGCTTTGTATGTTTACATTTTAACTGCATTTATCAAGCAGAAGACTGTGCTTATTACTGATACATTTTTTATTCATTAATTATACTAACATAATGAACTCATATCCATTCAAAGAACATACTACATTGTTGTTTCATAGGAGGTCACTAGGCTATTGGTCCTGAGGCCCTTACAAGCCTAGCCAAGAATTTAGCCTATGTGCTGACAAGTCAGTACCTGATGCCTCTGTCTAGTGACATGTGCTTAGCTCACATATCAATATTATTTATTTATTTATTTATTTATTTGCATTTGTTTAACCAGGATAGTCCATTGGGCTCAAGAACCCGTTTTCAATGGAGTCCTGGGGAGAAAAGCTCCACATACATAATTAACAGAGAATGAGGATAAACATAGACATTACATGGGGTTCAACATGAGAAAAGTAACAAGTACAGGGGAAATACATATACATTTGATGGGGTAAAACATAATACAATGTACATAATAAATCGTGCAGAAAACAGCTGAAACAAGGCAATAAGAGATACACCAAATTAAAAAACAAAAATATGCTGCCTGGTGTTCTTATAGTCCGGTAGTGAAGCTGAAAGAGTTACAAGATGAAAATAATAGGTTATGAAGGGTGAGAGCAGGAGCATTGCCATGAGGAAGATAGATAGGAGTGGAGTGATTTTTTGAAGGATGGGAGGCTTGTGATAGTACGAATAGAGGGAGGAAGGGAGTTCCATGAGCGTGCTAGAGAGAAGGACAGGAGGTTTTGTCCAGGAGGGTGGTGGGGTCGGTGTATTTCTATGAGGTTTTGATTGTTTGATCTAAGTTGTCTTTGTGTGTGGTGGATTTTAAAGGTAGAAGAGAGTGAGGGGCAGAGGGTTGGCTGGAAAATCAGTTTGTGAGCATATGTGAGTTGGGTATATGAGAGGTAGTTGGGTAGTTCTAACCATTTTAGTTGGTGGAGTGGTTCACAGTGGTGTATAGATGATTTGTTAGAAGTTGCAAATTTGGCAATTTTATTGTAACAAGAGGATAGTTTGGTTTTGAGGGAAGATTGGAGGTTAGTGAGAAGGGGTGCTCCATAGAGGAGGGAGGGTAAGAGAAATGTAGTTGAGAGTGTAAGTTTGGTAGCTGGGCTAAGAAAGCGATTATGACGGTAGAGCATTCCAAGTTTTGGTGTGTTTTTATGTTTTAGCAGATGGGAGTGGAATTTAAACTGGTCATCGGTTTGGACTCCTAATAGTTTGGTTTCTGATACAAGCTCAAGGGGAATGTTATTATGGCTATAGATGGAGAATGATTTAAGATCGATGTTAGTATTTTTTGAAGGGGTAAATATCATGAGTTTGGTTTTAGTAGCGTTAAGGGCTAGATGGTTGTCTTTCATCCAATTTTCAGTGGTGGAGAAGGCTTCCTGGGTAAGCTTTAGTAGAGTTGGTATGGATGAGGCAGTGCAGATGATTGTGGAATCATCTGCATATTGAATAATATTAGCTTGAGGGATGGCATGATAAAAGTCATTAATGAAAATGTTGAAGAGAAGGGGGCCCAGGATGGAGCCTTGTGGGACACCTGTAAGGGTATTTAGAAAGGAAGAAGTGGCTTTTTTCCATTTGACTGCTTGTTGTCTGCTGGAGAGATAGCTGTTGAACCAGTGGAGTGAAGTGAGAGAAAGGTTTAGATTAGATAGTTTAGTAAGAAGTAGGTTATGGGATATAGTATCAAAGGCCTTGGAAAGATCAAGAAGAGTGGTAGATACAATGAGTCCAGAATCCCTAGCTTTGTTAACAGTTTCAAGGAAAGATAGAAGGGCAATTGGTACCAGACCCATAATCTAAATTTGAATGCCAAAAATTTATAATAGTATCCTTTGGAAAGATGGTCACACCTGAGAATTATTGCATAGACAATACAAGTAGATGCAGTGGTTAGGGACTTTGGAACTTGTATGGACAGTGACTTGGCCTTTGACTATCATGCGTCTACTGCTAGTTAGGCTATTCATTAAGTATAATGCTCCCTTCTGAATGTACCTGACCAGGCATATGCACCAACTGAAATGCCTACATAGGTTCCTCAGAAAAAGCTGTAAACCGCATGGACTACTGAAACCACTTTAAAGTCCTATATTTATGCTTAATCTCTTCAGACTACTTAGAGGTGGTCTATGCCTGACATAGGCATCATCTATCATCTAATCCAGTACAGATGGACTTGCTGCACATCTACAAGTGTAATAGCATTAGCGAGACCTAGTCAAAAGACCTAAATACTATCTGCAACATAAACTGAACACATTGGAGGGACAGGTATATATAATAGTGGTTGTCAGGGACTGCTTCAACCTCTATTCTAGAATAGGCTTCCCATCCATGTGAAGCAGAGCTCATCCCTGACCCTAGTTCATAGGTTCATAGGTTCATAGGTAGGTACTAGGCTATTGGCCCTAGGGCCTATATAATCTTAGCCAAAAAATGTACCCTGGCTTTTGCCACCCAAGAAAATTATTTTCCTGTGCCCCTGTCGAGCAGAGCCTCAGAAGTGATCAATGGGGTGAATTTCCCATTTCCCATCCAATCATCAAGATTTTTCTTGAAGACTGCTAATGAGGAGCTCTGTTTGACATAGATAGGTAGTCTGTTCCAGAGTATGGGAAGTCTCTTGGACAGGAATCTATCCCTCCAGCATGTTCTGTTTATTGTGGTGAAAAGGTTTAGGTCCATAGAGCGTGTAGC
This sequence comes from Protopterus annectens, assembly GCF_019279795.1. Lineage (NCBI taxonomy): Eukaryota > Metazoa > Chordata > Ceratodontiformes > Protopteridae > Protopterus > Protopterus annectens. The sequence continues at coordinate 940,986,689 of NC_056725.1, read as the reverse complement.
TCGGAGGGATTTGGATTTCTTTAAGTGGAGCATGTCCAACAGCTCTGGGTCTGACATAGCTTTGTATGTTAGGCAGAGATCGCCCCTGAGTAGGTGATATGCGATGGAGTAAATCTGTAGTTTTTTTGAGACGGTCTGCGTAGGGCATCTGTTTGAGGCCAGTAATCCTCTTTGTGAGGTATTTCTGTGGTCTTTCCAGTTGTTGTAGATGTCTTGTGAGGTACATACCAAAAGGGGCATTGTACTCTATAATGGGTCTAATGAGTGATGAGAAGAGGGGAACAATGACCTCTTTTTTTCTGGATGAGAATCCTTTTGTGATGAGATGAGCCACGTAGAAGGATTTCCTGACCACTGTGGTGGTGTGATTATCAAAGGAGAGACTACTGTCCACCTGTGTCCCAAGGTCTCTTATCACATTTTCAGCATTAAGTAGACTACCAGCTATGTGGTAGTTCATGGGTACAGAGTTTTTACCAAAGGGGATGACAATACACTTTTTGGCATTGAGCTTCAGGCCATGGCTTTGACACCAGGTATCTGTCTCAGTGAAGCCCTTTTGTAGTTTGTCCACATTGTTAGGAGTTTTGATTATGGCTCCTAGTTTGCAGTCATCTGCAAACTTTGTTAGCCAAAGACCTTCTGTGTTAGCCTGCACTTCAGAGAAGTAGATACCAAACAGGAGAGGACCCATGACTGAACCCTGTGGTACTCCACTTGTCACTGGTCTGAAGTCGGATTTGGAATCTGCTACTTTCACAGTGTGAGTTCTGTCCATGAGCCAGTTGGCAACCCATCTTGTGACATAGGGATTTATACTTAGTTTAGTGAGCTTATCTATAATTCCAGAGTGGGGGATGGTGTTGAAAGCCTTGACGAGATCTAGATAAGCTGTGTGAACCATTTTACCCTCATCTATGGCTTTGGTGACTGCTTCAAAGAAGTCAATCAGGTTTAGGAGACATGATCTGCCTTTTACAAATCCAAACTGGGTAGGGTCCAGATATGGAGATTACGAATGTCTTTGTTTATGAGTTCCATGATGATCCATTCCATGGCCTTGCAGATCAGGCTCGTCAAGCTAATGGGGCAGTAGTTCCTGGGGTTCGTCGTGGCTCCACCTTTGTGGAGTGGGATAACTGTCACGGTGTGCCATTCAGTGGGTATAAAGCCTGAGGTGAGGCTATGATTGAACATGGTACTTAGGTAAGGTGCCAGTTCATTCTGTAGTTCATGTAGAACGCAGCCTGGGATATTGTCAGGTCCCATGGATGCTGTGTTCTTGGCTTTGGAGAATGTGTTTTTTTACCTGTGCAGCCGTGATTATAGGAACTTTGCATTCTTCCAGTATAGAGATGGGCCCTCTAGGGTGTGAGAGGGGGGTAAAGTTAGCACTGAACCTATCTGCTAGGATGTTGGCAATATCAGTTGGTTCGGTATATTTAGCGCCATTGTGCTGTAACTCAGAGCAGATCTGGAGTGTTCCCATTGAGATTCTTGACATAGCTATAGAATGCTTTGTGGTTGTCTTTAGAGTCAGTGGCAATTTTGTTTTCGTAACTAGCTTTGGAGGATTTTATGAGGGATCTCAGCTTCTTACTGAGGTTGACCAGGGAGTTCCTCCAGTCATGGGATTTTACTCTTTTTTGCAACAGTTTCTTTCTTCTGTTGTAGAGTTTGTTTATGGCAGAGGACCACCAGATTGGCTTCCTTTTTTGGAGGATAACATCTTGGTTCTATTAGGGATAGCATGATCCATGCATTTGTGTAAGTGCTTATAAAGTGCATTTGTGTAGGATTCAGCAGTCATACCTCTATTGTCCATCTGCATGGGTGTCGTGAAGTTTGCCACTTCTGTCTTAAGAAGTGTGAAGTTGGCTTTGAAGAAGTTTTTTACGATGGTTTCCCTAGTTGGGGGTGGGGGTGGATGTCTAGGCTGATTAGCTTGTGGTCAGATCTGACCAACGAGGAATTAACCTCTGGTGTGGAACACCAGTTTCCCATGTTGGTAATGACCAGGTCTAGGATATTGTTGCCCCTGGTGGGGGTGTGAATAAGTTGATCCAATGTGTTGGAATTTATAAATTCTAGAAAACGTTGAGCAAAAGAGTTGGTACATGAGTAGTTTTCCCAGTTAATGGTGGGGTAGTTGAAATCGCCCATTATTAGGGTGTTGGGTTGTACCCTAATACTTTCCAGTGTATCAAGAAATGAGGAGTGGGAATCCTGGGGCATGGTGGGGGGTCTGTAGCAAGCTACAATTTGGATTGCGGTCTTGTCCAGAGTTAGTTGCACTTGGATAAACTCGGATGCATTATGCTGTGCAACTAGCCTGGAGGTGTGGATATCCTTAATGAATATGGGCATGCCTCCACCTTTACTGCTTCATTCAGGATTAGGTGGCCGAAAGGTGTGGTATGAATTGTAGCCTGGTAATGCAAGGGTGCTCTCTGGAGCTTTGAACCAGGTCTCTGTCACTGCACAGATGTCAATGTTCTCCATTTTAAGGAGTGCCTCGAGTCAGTTCATTTTGAGGTTTAGACTTCTAGCATTGAGTAGCATTACCCTCAGATTTTGCTTGTTTGTACCTGTTACAGTGGTGACTTTGTCATTTGAACTTTGCCTAAAAAAGGCACTATAGGGGTGGCAAGAGACTTAGCCAGTATCCGGAATCCTAAGGGCGACAGTTGCAGGCCATCTCTGGCAAAGCATCGTGGTCTGTCGATCATGTTGTCCCAGGCAGACAAATACTGGATCCCCTTAGAATGACACCAGAAGCTTAGCCAATTGTTGAAGTCAATCATTTTGTCCTTGTACTGTGGTATCATTCTGAGTGATGGCAGGATGCTACTCAGGGTTAGGCTCATACCTGCCTGGGATAAAAGATCGGAGAGCTCCTCTATGTCTCTTTTCATGTAGTCCAGGGAGGTACGTCTCAGGTCATTCACATCAACATGGACAATGACAGTGTCATATTTGTACTTATTGTGGAGTGACCTGAGTGCATGCGTTATGTGGTGGATCCTGGCACCTGGCAGGCAGCTGACAGTAACTTTCTCCTTGTTTAGTCTAATGAGTAGAACATTAGTGTGCCTGACTATAGAGTCACATATGACTAGAGTGTTGGGTACATTGTTATGCCTTATGGGCTGTGGTTGAGTGGCACACTGGGTTTGTGGGTTATGTGTCATTTGGGTTGTGTTGGGGGGTGGAGTTTGCTTGCGTTTATGCTTTGGATGTCCCTGATGCTTGGGCAGGTTTTTATTGAGAGCCTCCGCGAATGTAAGTGTGTGTTCTGTGTCTCTTTGTGTGTTTCAATGGTGTAGGTTTTGAGGGACTATGTGATGAGTGTGGTGTGATGCAAGTGTTTACCTTCTCCTCTTGACTGTCTAGTCCAGTCTTGGGTGAAGAGAGCTTTGCTTCCAGTTTGGCTATATAAGTGCATCTCTCACAGGTTGTAGTGTTGGGTGGTAGGAGGAGGGGGTTGTCTGTGTACATGAGGCAATTGCTGCATTGCCCCAAGATGCCCAGATTCATCAGTTAGACAGGAGAAATCACTGGGAGATGACCCTTAGACATGCCTGGATAGGTGCTTATTTATTAAGTACTAAAAACTGCTTTCCTCTAGACAAGTGAGGAAAGTTGAGTGCTGTAGCTTATGTAGTGCTTACAATGAGTTCTGAACAAGTGCTGAGTTCAAAGAAACAGATTTGAGTGCTGAAACTAGAAAACTGGCTAGTTATAAGAAACAAAACTAAGCTAGAAGGCTTCCCTCCAACACAAAAGGGCTTGGGGGCTCAGTAGCCTACAAACAGTCTAGACCACTTAACAGGAAAGGCAGGAAACAAGCTTAAAAAAATTTTTTTGTTGTTCTCTTTCCCAGATGCTCTCTTTGTACACAGCAGGAGTGCCTGAAATCAGAATATGATCTCACTGCACTCAGTTGAGAGAGCAAATGGGATGGGCCCAGAAAGAGTATCCAAACACAAATGTATGCAGTCATTTAGTCTAATGCAACTTAAACAAATGGATGGGGAATCAAAAATTTACCATTGGACTGGCATATATTCCTGTAATGGACAGAGGTAGCTTGTATATGCTCAGCCGGCTAAACCCAGCTATATGCCCCTGAGTAATTTATCCTGTCGTTTACTTATGGGTAAACATGGCTAGGCTTAGAAAGGCCTCCTAGGGCCATTAGTCTAGTAATCGCCTACGAAGCAAAGAAGCTATAATTTATATATCACTCTGCATAGCCAAGTAGATACAGGGAAGTGGGGAATAAGTAACCAATGTCAGTTCACCCATCTCACTGGATGGAGGTGGTTAGACATGACATGCCACTGACATCTGGTAGACTCTAGGTGGTACAGAAGCAGAAATGATAGTGTGACAAGTGCAGCAGAACTGTAGCTGTTCCATATACTACAGGTACAGCACTGAAGGTCCTGCATCAGCAGGGATTCACTCACTTTCCAAGGGAATATTAATAAGGCATAAAACATAACAAACTAGCCATGGGTGACAGCTTACTGGTGTCCAGACTCATGTTTTCATTGGCAGGGAAACAAACGACAGAGATCTGATAAGGCAAACTCTCACTGCTGTGTAGGGAGGGCCCACAAAAAAGGGTGTGGTGTGTTTAAGCAGATGGCGATAAGAAACACAAGAAATTCATTTTTGCTAGGTATAAATGGAGCTTGATATCCAAGGCAAGAGACGGTCAATAGGAATATGCTTACTGATGAGACTTTATATTAACTTAATATATGCAAAAATGCTGTCTTTAAATTTAGATTACAGATAACGTTTATTTGACTTTAGAGAATGGGCAAACTGTACATCAACACCCTGATCATAGAACAAACATTCCCATCAGGGTATTAATGTTCAAGTAATGCCCACTGAAAAATGAGTTCACCACTTCACAGCAGCATATCAAGCTGCCGTGGAGCTTGGACTGCAAAAAACTAACAGCTGCCATTGTTTTACACTCACTAAGCAGCGATTCTGCTGTTTAGCAAGCATAAAATGTAAAACAAAAAAAGGGGACACTGTTTGTGTCTGCAATGTGTGTGTGTGTGTGTGTGTGTGTGTGTGTGTGTGTGTGTGTGTGTGTGTGTGTGTGTGTGTGTGTGTGTGTGAAAGCAGAAGAGTCTGTCCCCAGGATTCAGCAAACTTCCGTGCAAGAATAGCTTATTCTTGCATGGAAGGGACCGTTCCCGTGCAGCGTGGCAGTGCACCATGCATATGTATGAATGTGCGCTGCCATGCTCTTAAACATACACAGTTCTGTGTACAAGCACAGGGTGTGTGTCTGAGTGCAGTACTCTCAAAATACACACGCCCCCTGTATTCCATAATTGGCGTACGGCAATGTAATGGCAATGACAGTGTCCATGGCATACCTCTCAACCTCTTAGAGTAAGAGATCTGGAGAAAGCTATGAAAACACACTAGGAACAATCTTTAAGTATTGCTCATAAAGTTGATAGAATAACAGGTTATGCATTAGCATGAATTTGCTGAAGTGTATGAAGTCTAAAACTCAAATGTCTGTCAGTATGTTCTAACTGAAATCTTTAATGCTTTGCCACTAATCTGTATTACAAATGGACCAAAAACATAAGGCAAAAATCTGGACATTTAAGTTTAATGTCTTTATTTTTTTTCAGTCCAGAATAAAGTTTAAGCATAGCTGCGTGAGTTTGCCCATGTCGCACCTATGCATAGTAGCATTTAAACTTCTAAAGAAGTTAATTAGAACTATACACAGTAAAAATAGTGAAACTGGAATAGCATAGTGGTTACAGCATTCACTTAGCATGCAGTTAGGCACGACTTGAGCCCACAGCAGTCCAAATATTTTCATATGTGAAACACAACTAAAATGTATTTTTCATAAGTAGGTAGTGAATATTATTATGTGTATGCTAAGCAGGGTAGTGTAGCAGCCCTAAACGTGAGGTGTCAGTGAAATTTAAAGTTTAAGCAAGATTTAGCATAGCAAAGCAGATTTACTCACTGGTAAGCAAAGCAGGGCTAAGCATCTACCCCTTTAAGCAATAGTTATCTTAGCTAAGCAAGTTTTCTTGGTGCTTAGCTTAGCTTAGCAGTTTCAAAATTGTCCAATCACGGTAAAGGGTGGGAAATTAGCCATATGTAAACCACGTGGGTTGGACTACAGCTCATAACCAGTTGTAGCTCCCCACTGTAGGCACTATGGCAGATGTCTGTGAAGGTGTGTGCTTTCAGCCACAGCTCTAGGGCATTCAGGAGTCCAGGGCTATGGTTGGACTTCTCATTAAAGACCATGAAGGGTGACTGCTGCAGGACCAGTACCAGGGCCTCCAATACAAAGCGGAGGCCTGGGTCCAACTTGGCCGAGATCTCACCACTGCCACTGGCAACTCTCAGACTGGTGAGCAGGTCCAGCACCACTTTGCTGACTTGAAGCAAAGGAAGAGGGGCCTGTTGGACCAGTGGGTCCAAGATGCTTGGGGCGGGAATGCTCCAGCTGTGTGTAAGTATTAGTCAAAATAAGTGTTCTCCAAAGTCCATCCTGTGTATGTGATGGATAGGTATGCATAAATGTTTTCTCTTATCTCCTGTACAGCTGCAGATGAGAGGGCTGTGAACTTGGAAGCCCACACCAGCAGGCTGCAAAGGCTGTGTCGCGAGGCTGGTGAGTAACAATCTAGCCGGTATTATGTAGGACAAATAAATAAAACTTAGTAGAATGTCACTCTGCGGTATTTAAAAATGGGTATGGTTTTTACTGACTGAAGAAGCCAATAGGAGAGTAATAGTGACATACAGGTCATATATCAATAAAAGTGTAGTTACCTGTCAATAAAAGTGAATACCCCATACTGTTTGTGTTTACTCTGGTATTGTATGACTGGAAAGTTACGTGCACCAGGATCTGATATAAGAATAGTAATGTTGTGTTATCCATTGTTTTCCACACTGTGCTATGTCAAAAGGTATGTATAAGAATGTATATAAAAGAATGTTGTAATCACAAGG
>NC_056725.1:940932160-940972160 GCF_019279795.1 Protopterus annectens | reverse complement strand
CAGAAACACACATTGATGTTACCATTTACTGACTGCATTCCTCAGGGTATGCTACTGAATTTATAAAGACAAAATATGTGTGAGTAACACACCAAATCTAAGACTACAAACTCTGGCCAGTCTGCAGATAGCACTACAGGTGAGTGTTTTCTCAACCACATAACACTGTCATGTCAGACTTTAAATCATGCAGAACAGCCACATCCACACAAACCCTGCTAAACCAACATTACTTCAAATGTAAAACAGCAATATTTACATTCTGTCCCCATGTCTGGAACATCCTCCTCCAGTCTGTTGGGCTGTCTCCACAGTGTTTGTTGTAAGAGGTATTTCCAACTACCCTCTGTGATGCTGTTTGTTAGACACCCACTTGATGACCTGCTCACAGTGAAGGAAAAGGGTCAATGCTCACATAAAGTGCTTAGTTATAGGAATGTGTTTCCATGCAATTGGCTGTAGGAATGATACCACAGCTGTTCCACATGCAATTAGCAAGTGGTGGACTCCAATTCATGCACAGGCCATCAGCTGATCATAAGCATTACCTACAAAATTCAAGCTGCTGCCTATGCAAAACAGATGTATTTTTCTAGAAAACAAATGAACAAAAAGCAAGACCATCACAACCAGACTACAAAAAAACATCAGTGAGACACACCCGTCTACCTGTGAAATACAGCAACTGAAACAGGTCAACAAAAAAAAAGTATGTGAAACAAATAATCATGTAATGGAACGTAGTAGGGGGTATGTAAAATAGGTAAATAGGAAGTTCAAGAAATATTTCTCAACACTTGCTGTACTGATATACTGCTGATCAGAACCTATGGCCATAGCATCTGTGTTTGTCTGTAGTGACATAGAGCACAGCTCACACCCCTGAGTCAGTCACATATGACTGCTACTGGAGTGTGGTTTGAACAATACTGATTGTGACACTCCTAGGTCAGCTACTGGGATGTTACCTATATCCATATGTTAATTTTGAGTACTAGTATGATATAGATGTCTGTATCAGAAATGTGAGGGACCTGTACAGGGTATTTGCATAGTGAAATACTGTTGCAGCTGTGTGTGTTGAGCTGCATATGATATAATGAGCTCATACCATTCAACTGTCCAGTGTTCTGCACACTGACCATATGTGTGCCTCAGGTTTGTAGGTATGTACTAAAACAGTTGTGGTATGTCTGGCAAAGAATTGGCAACCTGAGAACACTGACATTACATTACAGCATCTCCTTACATTTCATTTAGCTGTTCCCATTAGGGGTTGCCACAGCAGATCATCTAGCTGCATGTCTTCCAGTCCTCTGCATCTTGCTCTTTCATACCAACCAGCTGTATGTCCACAATCAACACATGCATACACCTTATCTCAGGCCTTCCCCTTTTCCTCTTACCCAGCAGCCTCATACTTTCACAAATATACCCAGCATACTGACTCATCACATGTCCAAACAAACATAATCCTGCCACTCTCTGCCTTTGACCCCAAAACATCCAACCTGGGCTGATCACCTAACATACATGTTCCTACTCCTGTACACCCTCATCACACCGAGTGAAAATCTTAATGTCATTAACTCGGCCGCATCCACCTCTGACTCCTGCCTTATTTTTCATTGCCACTGTCTACAACCCATATAACACAGCCGAGCTCCCCACCCTCTTGTAAACATTCAGTGTCACTCTTAATGGTACTTGATGGTACTCGTCTGTCACAAATCACACCTGACACTCTCCTCCACCACCTGCATCTTTCCTGCACTCTCTTCTTTACCTCTCCCCCACACTCCCCATTACTCAGAACTGTTGTTCACAAGTATTTAAATTTATCCACCTTTGCAAACTATACGCCCTGCATTCTCACCATTCCTCCATCCTCCCTTCCATTCACACACATATATTCTGTCGTAGTCCTGCTGACCAACATTCTGCCCTTCTCTAGACCATAAGTCAACCTTTCCAGGGTCTCCTCAACCTGTTGCCTACTCTCACTACAGAACACAATGTCATCTGCAAACAGCACAGTCAACAGGGACCCCTGTCTGATCATGTCTGTCAAGCTGTCCATCACCACTGTACATGACAAAGGACTCACAGCTGCTCCCTGATGTACTTCCACCTCTGCCTTAAATACACCTGTCACTCCCAAAACAGAACTCACTGCTGCCACAGTAGCCTTGTAGATATCCTGCAGCATTCTTACAGATTCTTCTGCCACTCCTGACCTCCTCAAACAATACCACACCCCCCAGGCATCCTGTCACATGCTGTATGTCAGTCCACGAATACACAATGCAACTACTTCTGACCTCGTCTGTACTTCTCCATCAACACATTTATAGTAAATATCACATCTGTACTGATCTTTCCTGGCATGAAACCATACTGCTGATCAGTAACACTCACCACCCTTCTTAACCTAGCTTCCACCACCCTTTACCATTACCTCATGCTGTGACTGATTAATGTTATCCCTCTGCAGTTACTACAGCTGTGCACACCACCATTATTCTCATGATCAGTACACAAACACATTTTCCCCACTACTCATGCATCCTCTCACTTTCCAAGATCCCAGTAAACAATGTGGTTGACAACACCACTGCCATTTCTCCTAAACAACTCCATGTGTCCACATGTATGTCTTGTGGACAAACAGCCTTACCAGTGCTACACCCCTTCATAGCATTCCTTACTTCCTCCTTGATAATCTGTTGCACTTCCTGATTCACCAAACCCACATCATGCAACTTCCTCACTCTCTCTCTCTCTCTCTCTCTCTCATTCTCCTCATGCAACAGACCATCAAAGTACTGTTTCCATCTGCTGTACACACTCTTTGCACTTGTGAATACGTTTCTCACATTATCCTTAATCACCCTTATTTGCTGCACATCCCACCTATCTACGTGCATCTGTCTAGCCAATTGGTACAGGTCGTATTCAAGATCCCTGGTGTCCAACATTACATACAACCATTCAGACGCACCATCCCTAGCCTTTGCCACCACTCTCTTTGCCATGCACCCCATCCCCTTTTACTCCTGGATAGTTGCTTCATCTGTCTGACAATCCTATTTCTCCTTTGCCAACCTCTTCACTGTATAAATGTGTAAATGTCCCTAACACTCACTGCCACACTCCTAGCCATTCCCCTCTCTGCTTGCCATAGGAGCATTGCACATCCTCCAGGGTATGACTGTGAATGCAAAGGCTACCCAAATATCAAATGATGTACGTGTGTTACAGCAATGTGAAGACAGTGTCACTAATGTGTGTTCATAGCCCGCCATGTTTGTATGGCATCTTCCACATATTGCCCCCTACCAGCTTGACAGGTATGACTGAGCAACAAAAGTGTTATGACAGTGTGCCATACTGATATAGAACAGAAATGTGTAGTAGTTATTACCTGTGCAGATGTATGCATGTATGGGTAGGTGCACCTGGCTGCCTCATAACACCTGACATGGGATGCAAAACAGCATGTAACTGAGCTGTACATGTTGTACACATGTGTAATGTTAATGTGTGTGCATCCGACAGTCACACTTCCACAGCTAACGGTTGTTGCATTGCCCTGACACAGACATGGGTACTGCCATAAGCAGGAGTATCATGTAGGAAATAGAGAGGCATTTAACTGTGTTATGACCTTGTGTCCATGCCTACTACAAACATTGGTATGACCACCCACATAGCTGTATGGCCTCAGGAACACCTAACTTGTACAACCTGTCTCAACCAAAGTACAGTAAACCCCTTTGCTGGACAGCAGTAGTTCACAAAGCACATAATGGAATGTTATATTGGCTCTACAGTGGACAGTAGGAGCAGGCACCAACTGGCCAGAATGTCATTCTTTGTAGGGACGACCATATTAGGTCACAGGTGGATTACTGTAGGCTGGCTATGAGTATAAATTGGACACATCCACTGTGGGCAACCAGAAGGACACCTTCACATATGTCTGCAGTCTCATAGGCAACAACCCAGACCACCCTGTAATGGAGGTTAGTCATACACATACACACACACACCATCACTACAGCCAACCTGCTGCAGACACGTTTAAGCCAAACATCACCACCCTGGTTCAACATCAGTATAGGTGGATATGCACACCATATGCACCACTACCCTCATCATCATGGATCAGATGCAAACCACCCACTTAAACATAAAAATAGCAAGTCCCCTTGGGGACTGATAACTTTCCTGTCTGCATCCTACACAAACTCAAACATATGCTTCTAGCTCCATTACCTACTGTATGCAAGCCAAATCTGAGCAGCTTTGACAGCCCATCTGCAAGGAACACAGACACTGTCACCCTTCTACACAAATGTGAATGGTGGTTAATGAAGTGTACTGGCCCTCATAGGGGGGCATATGACACAACAGGACCAGGAGTACAATCCATGTTCATACAGTGCTGCATCTCATGTGTTTGTATATAGTGTACTCTGTTGATAATTAGTTGTGTGCTGATTCTGTAAAGAAGTCTGTGCAATGTCTGAGGTCCTGTGATGTGTTTCCCTGTTTATGTCTTCCAGGTGCCATGCCAAGGCAGCCAGCCTAAAATGAGCAGTAGACTTTGGCCATAACTGAGGCCATCCTGCAGAACTATGCCACCCTTTTTGGATGGGGTCGCCAAAACCAGTGGGTGTGGACTGCACTGTGGGATGAAATTGTCCAAAGTGTTAACAACTTGGGCTACCATGGCCGCACATACAATCCGGTAAGTCATAGAGCAACTGACCTGATTCAGCGTGCCCGGCTGCTGTAACGTGGGACCATTCTATTTCTTGTGGGGGGGCCAGCTACACAGACCCTCTTACAGCAGTGGAGGAGCTCCTGACCAACCTTGGGGTAGCCCCCACAAGAAGATCTACACAAGAACTTTCAGTCATGGAGGTGGGTGGCACCCAGGCAATAGGCGAGGAGAGTCTAGGTAAACCAAAGTGTACATCAGTGTACTGAGATTGCATTACAACTGTGTTCTATAGAGTCTTGAGATGCATATATATATATATATATATATATATATATATATATATATATATATATATATATATGTTGTAACCTGTTTACTATATCTTATTTGTGTATTATACTTGCTGTAATGTTTTTTTTACAACTAGATGCCGGAGCTTTTCTCCCAGGGCCTCTGCTGAAAATGGACCTGGTCCAGTCGGAATTTCCCAGTTAACAAATGTAAAATAAAATAAATAAAATAAATAATATGTCAGGGTAAAATACTACCACCATAACCGCTATATCACTCCCACTAATAAAATGGTACTGTCTGACACCTTCCTCATTCATTATCTCCTATATGGTTCCTCACTTCATACCAACCTTCAATCTCTCTAAAAACAAAGCTATCCTCCTGTTATGAGAAAATGTCTAAGTTTTGTACTAGCTATAAATCCAAATACCACCACTTAAATGCCCTACACAAACTAAATTTGCTTGGACTTACCAACCGTCTTACCTACATTCAACTTACTCATGCCCATAAACTCATCAGTAATCCATACATCTACCCCTCTGTTGCATTCCCCTTCAAAATGCAGATACCCAACAGACTTCTAAGATCCAATACCCAGAATTTTCATTAACTGCACAAGCCTGCTCATCCTCCAGGCAGACACCTACTATCCTTTTCCCTAGCTCACCACTGCAACTCCCTGCCACCTCTTATTTGTACTGCAGACAACCACTCTACCTTCCCATCTCAAAACGCTCTGGGAATGTTCCTGCTCTCATCACACATGACTCACCTCTTTTTCCCCATTTCTCACACTCCTTTACTTCTCTCTTCTCTTCATCATACCGAGCGTCTCTGACTACAACCATCTTCATTTGTCTCATTTACTCGCACTCTTGCTCTACTTTTTTTCTTTTTTTGTTATTGTCCCACCCTTCTAACATTCAACAATTTCACCTCTTATCACCCATCCTACTTTAACTATGCTAAGATTTCATGTAAAACTGTAATATCAAACCTGTGTTATTTTACATTCTAACAAATATAACAGAAATATGCAGCAATGGGGTTTTCTTATTCTAGTTGACTTATATATGTGTGTAATTTTACCTTTTACATTTGCAACCATATTTTCACTGCAATTGTAGATTTTTTATAACGTTATGTAATACCATTGTTCTTCAATACTATTGCATAACAGTAAATGCATTGTCTTCATATTATATTGTTGTTCATGGAGATTATCTTCATGGAACTCCATTGAAAGCAGGCTCTTCTTGGACCAGTGGACAATCCTGGTAAACAAATTGTAAAATAGATAAAGTAACAAAATCAGTGGGTGGGATTAGTTATGCACACAAGTGCACTTCTATGGTGAAGGACAGCAAATTGTGTAATATCATAGTATATACTGAACCTGTGCATAAATGTAGCATTAATTGTGGACCAATGCATATTGTGAATCAGCTAACAATACCTCTCCCTCTCTACAACCTAGGTCCCTCGACTCTACATGAGGTACAGCAGCCTGAATCCATGAGTATGAGATTTTACTGTTTTGGCTCACCAGTACCCCAGGCATGTTAAGGTGTTACACACAGCCATCTGGCAATATCTGCATGATCACTTGTAGTGGGGTTCACTGCCTAATATCACAGTAGATATCATAGGGGTCTATTTGCATGTGATGTCATATATCTGTAGCATACCTACCTCGCAAACCTGTCATTGCAGGACATCTGCATAAAGATTGGCAAAATGCGGGGACAAAGGGCCAGGAGTAGGGACATATTGTAGACATTATTGTTATACAGTGCATATGAAAGGTGTACACACCTGTTAGAATGCCAGTTATTCCTGATATATGACAATGTGAGCACAATACAGAAGACCAAACATACATCCAACCTTTCCTGTGACCTATAATCTGTATGATGCAATTGACAAACAAACAAATCTGTTGTGGAACAAGTATGTGACATGGAAATTTCCAAGAAACTAGATGCATATGTGTGCACATGATGAAGGTCATACTGTGGTGCAGCACCATGTGACAAAATCACAGCAGTACATCATATTGTATACACACCTGCCATCAATTACAGACTCTTGGATCAACTGCAAATAAAACTCAGCTCACATGCCAAGGATATCCCATCACTGACCCACAGTTGCCTGCTACAGCAAAAGCCATGGTTCACATACAGCTTAACATGCTGCAAAGGGATCACATGTTAGAAAGGTATCAGCCTGGAGAAGGCTACAGAAACATACCCACAGCATTGCATATGCCATTGAACACAGTGCAGATAGTCATCAAAAGGTGTTCCAGATATAGTGCAACAGTGACATTGTGAAGAAGTGGACATCCCTACATGTATGTGAGGGATACAATGGCAACAATGTCCAGGGAGGCTGCCAGGAGCCTTACAGCAACACCAAAGGAGTGACAGACATCTCTGGTAAGTACTATGTGTTTACTACATGTGACAACAATCTTATTTAGTCTACATATGTCTTGGCTATATAGTGTGTTTGGAAGATAGCAGCTGTTCCTCACAACAAACAGCATCCAGTCCTGGGTAACTTCTAGACAGCAATACATCAGATTTTCCAAAAGCATGTGTGTAAATGTGTTAAGTTGTTATAAAACCAATGTTAGTCTGTCTTTGTCCACAATTTGGTCATGTTATTTTGGCTATATAAAACCACTGCACAACAGCAGAAGTGCAGTACCCACACAGAGAAGCAGGCTGATGACAGTGTCCTGCTTTAGGTTTGATGTTCACAACTTAGAATTGGGACCATAGCCAGTTTGGAGTGTATTATGACCAGGTTCAAACACCAGTCCCTTGTGGCTATAATCCTTCTGGTGTCTGCCACATACATGTGTATGGGGAGGTATGTTATCATTGCACACAGCAATGTCCCACACCTTACATCCATTGGGCAAAAGGATGGCTACAATCTGATACACACACATATATATATATATATATATATATATATATATATATATATAGGTTCATAGGTTTATAAGTAAGTACTAGGCTATCTGCCTGAGGGCATCTATAACCCTATTCAGAATGTGTTGGCTTTCACCATCCCCTTAGATTAGTTCCCTGTGCCTCTGTCCAGCAGAGACATTATTTCCCTATGCCTCTGTCCAGCAGAGCCACTGCAGTGATCCCAGGGGTAAATTTTAATTTTCCCATCCACTCATCAAGGTTTCTCTTGAAGAGTGTTAGTGAGGGGTTCTGCCTAATGTAGATTGGAATCCTGTTCCAAAGCATGGGGAGTCTCTGGGACAGGGATCTTTCCCTCCAGCACATCCTATTTATCTTTGTGGTGAGGTTTAGATCCCTAGAGCATGTGGCTCTCGGGGATTTGTTTTTTTTTTAGGTGGTGCATGTCCGTCAATTCTGGGTTGGACATGGCCTTGTATGTCAGGCAGAGATTACCTCTGAGTAAGCAGTATGCAACCGAGTACAGCTGGAGTTTCTTCAGTCGGGCTGCATATGGCATCTGTTTGAGGCCAGTAATCCTCTTGGTGAGGTACTTCTGTGGTCTTTCCAACTGTTGCAGGTGTCTTGTAAGGTACATCCCAAATGGGGCAATGTACTCTATGATGGGTCTGATGAGTGATGAGTAGAGGGGTATAATAACCTCTTTTGTTCTAGATGTGAACCCTTTTGTGACTAGGTGGGCCACATAGAAGGATTTTCTAACCACCTTGATAATATGATTATCAAAGGAGAGATTACTATCTACTTGGGTCCCCAGATCCCTTATTACATTTTCTGTATTTAGGAGACTACCATGTATGTGGTAGTTCACAGGTACTTTGTTTTTTCCAAATGGGATGAATATGCACTTTTTGGCATTTAGCTTGAGGCCATGATTTTGACACCAGGTATCTGTTTCAGTGAGACCCTTCTGGAGGATGTCTGTATCAGCCGGAGAGTCAATTATGGCCCCCAGTTTGCAGTTGTCTGTGAACTTTGTCAGCCATAGTTCTCCTGTGCTTTCCTGTACCTCTGAGAAGTATATACCGAACAGGATGGGTCCCAGGACTTAGCCCTGGGGGATGCCATTTGTGACCAGTTTAGAGTCAGACCTAAAGTCTGGAACTCTCACCGTGTGGGTTCTATCCATGAGCCAATTGGCAACCCATCTTGTGACACAGGGGTTTATGTTCAGGCTGGTGAGCTTGTCTATAATACCAGAATGGAGAATGGTGTCAAAAGCCTTTGAGAGGTCTATGTAAGCTGTGTGGACTGCCTTTCCCTCATCTAAAGTCTTAGTAACTGTCTCAAAGAAGTCCACCAGGTTTAGGAGGCATGAACTGCCCTTAACAAAGCCAAACTGGGTAGGGTCCAATGTAAACATTACAGAGGGTCCACAGGGTAAATGATACCAGCCTGCACAGCAGAACTTATGAGCATGTGTAGCATCAGACCACCCACCTCATCCACCATGCCCATCAATGGGTGGCTGCTGTAGAGAGGGACTGGCTAGTCACAGGTGGGGGCCCAGCCATACAGCTTCCTATAACACCCACCAAGGATCTCCTTGCCAAACTTGTGGCACACACCCCACGCACAAACTATGATGCTGAGGGGAAGCATTGTGGAGGTGGGTTGCACACACACACACACACACACACACACACTGGACGAGAAGCATGCAGGTAAGGGCCCAGTGGGGATTAGTACAGTAATGTATCAGAAATACATGTATCTGTATTGTATCTACATGCATGTGTCAGGTCCGATTGCAGTTGTGGATGGGGTTTTCTAATGCACAGAGGTGCACATCTAGGGTGAGGACAGGACATTGTGTATTATTGGAGTTAGTACTGTAGATGTGCAGACATGCTGCATCCATCCTGTACCAAGGCCACATGTGAGTCTGCTGACAGTAACTCCCTCTCACAACTACCTAAGACCCTTTGGTCTGCATATGGGACAGCATCCTGAAGCTGGTGAGTATGATATTGTTCTGTTGTTGCCTGGCAATACCCCAGGCACATGCAATTTACCATGCACACAACCATCAGTAATAGCTATATTGCTTTATGTAATAGCTATATTGCTTGTTGTGCATGTTTACTTGTGCTGGGGTTAACTGTATTACATCACAGTGGTCACCAATGGGGCCTATCTTATGTGAATTCAACATTCCTGTAGCATACCTCACATATATATATATTAGGTTCATATATAGGTTCATAGGTTTATAAGTAAGTACTAGGCTATCTGCCTGAGGGCATCTATAACCCTAGTCAGAATGTGTTGGCTTTCACCATCCCCTTAGATTAGTTCCCTGTGCCTCTGTCCAGCAGAGACATTATTTCCCTGTGTCTCTGTCCAGCAGAGCCACTGCAGTGATCCCAGGGGTAAATTTTCATTTTCCCATCCACTCATCAAGGTTTCTCTTGAAGAGTGTTAGTGAGGGGCTCTGCCTAATGTAGATTGGAATCCTGTTCCAAAGCATGGGGAGTCTCTGGGACAGGGATATATCCCTCCAGCACATCCTATTTATCATTGTGGTGAGCTTTAGATCCCTAGAGCATGTGGCTCTCAGGGATTTGTTTTTTTTTAGGTGGCGCATGTCCATCAATTCTGGGTTGGACATGGTCTTGTATGTCAGCAGAGATTACCTCTGAGTAAGCAGTATGCAACCGAGTACAGCTGGAGTTTCTTCAGTCGGACTGCATATGGCATCTGTTTGAGGCCAGTAATCCCCTTGGTGAGGTACTTCTGTGGTCTTTCCAGCTGTTGCAGGTGTCTTGTAAGGTACATCCCAAATGGGGCGTTGTACTCTATGATGGATCTGATGAGTGATGAGTAGAAGGGTATAATAACCTCTTTTGTTCTAGATGTGAACCCTTTTGTGACTAGGTGGGCCACATAGAAGGATTTTCTAACCGCCTCGATAATATGATTATCAAAGGAGAGATTAATATCTACTTTGGTCCCCAGATCCTTTATTACAGTTTCCGTATTTAGGAGACTACCACGTATGTGGTAGTTCACAGGTACTTTGTTTTTTCCAAAGGGGATGACTATGCACCTTTTGGCATTTAGCTTGAGGCCATGATTTTTACACCAGGTATCTGTCTCAGTGAGACCCTTCTGGAGGATGTCTGTATCAGCCGAAGAGTCAGTTATGGCCCCCAGTTTGCAGGTGTCTGTGAACTTTGTCAGCCATAGTTCTCCTGTACTTTCCTGTACCTCTGAGAAGTATATACCGAACAGGAGGGGTCCCAGGACTTAGCCCTGGGGGATGCCATTTGTGACCAGTTTAGAGTCAGACCTAGAGTCTGGAACTCTCACTGTGTGGGTTCTATCCATGAGTCAACTGGCAACCCATCTTGTGATGCAGGGGTTTATGTTCAGGCTGGTGAGCTTGTCTATAATACCAGAATGGGGAATGGTGTCAAAAGCCTTTGCGAGGTCTAGGTAAGCTGTGTGGACTGCCATTCCCTCATCAAAAGCCTTAGTAACTGTCTCAAAGAAGTCCACCAGGTTTAGGAGGCATGAACTGCCCTTAACAAAGCCAAACTGGGTAGGGTCTAATGTAAACATTACAGAGGGTCCACAGGATAAATGATGCCAGCCTGCACAGCAGAACTTATGAGCATGTGTAGCATCAGGCCACCCACCTCATCCACCATGCCCATCAATGGGTGGCTGCTGTAGCGAGGGACCAGCTAGTCACAGGTGGGGGCCCAGCCATACAGCCCCCTATAACACCCACGGAGGATCTCCTTGCCAAACTTGTGGCACACACCCCACGCACAAGCCATGATGCTGAGGGAAGCATTGTGGAGGTGGGTTGCACACACACACTGGACGAGAAGCATGCAGGTAAGGGCCCAGTGGGGATTAGTACAGTAATGTATCAGAAATACATGTATCTGTATTGTATCTACATGCATGTGTCATGTCCGATTGCAGTTGTGGATGTGGTTTTCTAATGCACAGAGGTGCACATCTATGGTGAGGACAGGACATTGTGTATTATTGCAGTTAGTACTGTAGATGTGCAGACATGCTGCATCCATCCTGTACCAAGGTCACATGTGAGTCTGCTGACAATAACTCCCTCTCACAACTACCTAAGACCCTTTGGTCTGCATATGGGACAGCATCCTGAAGCTGGTGAGTATGACATTGTTCTGTTGTTGCCTGGCAATACTCCAGACACATGCAATTTGCCATGCACACAACCATCAGTAATAGCTATATTGCTTTATTTAATAGCTATATTGATTGTTGTGCATGTTCACTTGTGCTGGGGTTAACTGTATTACATCACAGTGGTCACCAATGGGGCCTATCTTATGTGGATTCAACATTCCTGTAGCATACCTCACAATTTGTCAGTGCCAAGACGTCTGGACAGAGGCCAGCAAAATGGGCTGGACAAATGGCCTAAGGTAGCATCATGCGTGACACATTAGTGATATTCAGTGAATATAAATTGTGTACACACCTCTTTTAAGATGCAAGATGTTCCTGTTACATACTAATTAGGACCACAATATGACAGTCTCACCTCTTCCAGCCTGTAATGTGACCCATAACAGGAACAGTTCACCTGTAAAACCATGCATCTGGACTTATGTATTACACCTACAAGGCTGGCCACCTGTGAGGGCAGCAGACATCATATCAGCATGATGTTTCAGTCAGGTATGATACCTCATGCTGCCATATGTGTCAGTACACTCACTGTGGTCTATTTGGCTATAATATCACATACATGGGAATTGTTAAGGCACACAGACCACTTCTGACCACGTATAGGTTGCAAACATATGGATATGCCAGGCACATCTGTACAGAGGACAGTACTACAATGGTTTAACCTGCTGCATGTAAGGCAGATGCTGTTAACACACTATATAAAGTAATGGCAGTGGGAGGTGGTCAGCAATCATGTATAGTATACACATCAAAATGGTATAAGCCACACAAGATATGATCCTCACACACACACACACAAACAGTGGCCAGCATTAGGATTAGAACTCCTGTCTATCTAGCTATGCCTATTATAGTGCTACACAGTTATCATTCATGCCATAAAGCTTTGACATTTCCACCTCTTCCAAAGGTACATCTCAGGTGGATGACATCAATAGGACTACTAAATGGAGTGAAGGAAAGTCTGAAGGGTAGTACACAGGTCAAAAATGGTATAGGCCAGACAGTACATAATTCACACACACACACACACACACACACACACACACACACACACACACACACACACACACACACACACACACACACACACACACACACACACAAACACACGCACTCACAAACGGACACTTGTCAGCATTGGAATTACAACCCCTGCCTATCCAGGTATTTCTACTATAGTGCTACGCAGTTATCAGATGCACCATAGAGCTTCTACATTTCCACCTTTTTCCAAAGGTACATCTCAGGTGGATGACATCAACAGGACTAATAAATTGGAGTGAAGGGAAGTGTAAAGGGTAGTACACAGGTCAAAAATGGTATAAGCCAAATGGTACATAATTCACACATGCACACACACACATTTGCCAGTATTGGGAGTAGAACTCCTGCCTATCTAGGTATTCCTACTATAATGCTACACAGTTATCAGATACCCCACAGCGCTTATACATTTCCACCTCTTCCAAAGGTGCTTCTAAGGTGAATGACATCAACAGGACTACTAAATTTGAGTGAGGGGAAGTGCAAAGGGTAGTACATAGGTCAAAAATGGTATAAGCCAGACAATACATGATTCACACACACACACACACACACACACACACACACACACACACACACACACACACACACACACACACACACACACTTGCCAGTATTGGTATTAGAACTCCTGCCTATCTAGATATGTCTACTATAGCATTACACAGTTACCACACTCACTACAGAGCATACTGAACTTTCATGTTTCCAAAGCTGTTGGTAACTGCACAGCTGTGGTACTGTATTACAGATGGCAGACAATCTGCCTTCTGTTCCACCCGTACATCATGCTAGTTCTTCCTGTCTTGCACTTCAACTAGTATTATGGCTTGGCACTTCACCAGGTTATTGTATCAAGACAAGTGGCACACCTGGGAGCTGTCAGCAGTACTCATTCATCACAAATGTAGCCCCAGTACTTACTAGTTGTGTCCACCCCTCCTGGCATGTTTGTAGGGTGGTTATCTGTGATTTCGCCCATTAACCTAGAACACGTGTCCATTCTGAGGCACTGTTGCAATTGCCTCATGTACACAGACAACACTCCCCTCTAAACTCCAAACACTAAGACCTGTTAGGGTTATCCATATATCACCCAATGTGGATATATGCACTTTCCAGCAAAGACTGGACTATCAGGACATGAGTATATGATTAACACCTGCACCACACCATGTGGAAGACATAGCTCACAATGACACCCACTTTGACAGCCATGACATACAGTGAAAAGCCACACACCCACCTTCCCAGAGGCAGTCAATGGACATTTATCCAAGCAACACAGACCAGTAAGACAGGCACCCTCTCAGACACTGTGGCATGGAACATGCCAAGGGACATATATTTAACCTACACAGTGTGCCCCTCAACCTAAGCTCCTAAGGCTAACCACCTTGCACAATACAGTGATCATGGGCAACTCAATACTGAGGCACACACATATCCCATTTACTAAGTTGAATATGGAGCAGGTAACAGACAAATATCTATCACATGCCAGCATCTAACACATGACACAGCCAGTCATGGCACTCTACAGCAACTACAGGTATCACTCTGTATCCATGTGGGTGTGAATGATCTGGGACACACCTCCCTGGACTACATGACAAGAGATATGGTTGAACTCCCTGATTATGTGGTCCAGGCAGGTGTGACAGTAACCCTGGGCACTGTACCACTGTCAGCCAGAATGATGCTGCAGTACTATCAACAGATTGACTGCAACATTGGCTTACATGTTATGTGTCATTCTCAGTGAATCCAGTATCTCTCTTCTTGGGATGACAGGATTGACAGAACCCAAAGATTTGCCACAGATGTCCTACATCTGTCACTGCTGGGTTTCCAGGTACTGGCTAAGTGTCTTGCCACCCCTATGATGCCTTACTATGTAGTGTTCCTAATGATGTTATTACCACCATAACAGAGTATAACATGTATGCAATCTGGGGGTCATGCTCCTCAACAGTAGACATCTAACTGTCAGGATGCAGTCACTCATAGCAGTTGGAGTGGAGGACACATGTCTGCTGTAATGGAGAAGTGGTTCACATGTATGTGATTTATAATCCATACCATGGACAGTGTCTGGGTTGTGAACCTATCCCACAAACATGTCCTTTGATGTGTGGAAGTGTGCTTGAGGTCTCTGGGGCATGTTGTGTGGGCAGATTGGTATCTTCAGAAGTAGCATGTCTGATCTTGTTTGTTGAGACCTAGGTATGTAACTGAGGTAGTGATTGCACCTACATAGACAGTATGATATGGGGATTCATTGGAGTTATTGGCATCTGTCTATACAGGGCATGTGTATAAGGCATGGTATTCCCTTTGTAGGGTACGTTTGCAGATCCTACAGTTGTTGCAGGTGTCCAGTGGGGAACATGGCAAAAAAGCCACTGTACACATTGATTGGGCTACTGAGGGGATGGAACAGGGTGCTATGTCCTTCTACTTGCTGGATAACACACACTCAGTCAGGAGATGTAACACATCAAAGTACTTTCTGATGTCAGTGGCACTGTTGTGGTCAACAGGCATGTAGTCCACTGCAATCACACCATGGGTACTACCTGTAAGGCAATTTTCAGGAGAACTACTAATATAGGGGTTGCTGCCTAGCCAAGTGTTTGTGTATGATCCATGGGTAGAGAGTGGTCTCTGAGTATTGGAAGGGTTGCCTATATTGTTCACTAATCCATACTGTCACATAGTCGTTCCTCATGGCAGTAGATATTTAGGGTTGTGGATTGTGTACACCACCTTCTATGGTGTTGGCAACTGTTGACCTTGTAATGTGGACATTGGGAAATATACTAGGTCCTCAATATAATAATTTAGCAAAATCCACACCCCATTGGATCTTGTTATTACACAATCACACCCACCCCCACACAGGATACTGATAACAGACAGACACACTTGCTAGTACTGAGTTTCAAACCCCTACCTAGCTATGTATTGCTATTACAGTGTTACACAGTTATCACATGCATCATGAAGCTTACATGTTGGAGAGCTGTCCAAAGGTATGTTTGAAGGTGAGTGGCATCAGCAGCAGAAGTGCTAAAGGAGGGGTAAGGGAAGTGTAGTAAGTGTGAATGATCACGAAATCAGGTGTCAACAAAGACACACACACACACACACACACACACACACTCACAGTTGCCAGGACCAGGATTAGAACTCCTAACAAAGTAGTTTGCTACATTATAGTATCGCACAGTTATCGCACATGCCATGGAACTTACAATGTTATAGAGCTGTCCAAAGGTATCTTTGAAGGTGAGCGACATTAGCAGCAGTGCTAAACAGGGATAAGGGAAGTGTAGTAAGTGTGAATGGCCACCAAATCAGGGTTCTACAAAGACACATACACTCTCTCACACAAACAGCCACAATTTCACTGTTGCCAGGACCAGGATTAGAACTCCTACCTAACTAGTTTGCTATACTATAGTATTACGCAGGTATCACACGCACCTTAGAGCTGATATGGTCGACAGCTGTCCAAAGATATGTTTGAAGGTGAGTGACATCAGCAGCAGTGTTAAAGGAGGGGTAAAGGAAGTGTAGTAAGTGTGAATGACCACAAAATCAGGTGTCTACAAAGACACACACACACACTATCCCATGCAAACACAAATTTTCACAGTTGTCAGGACCAGGATTAGAACCCCTACCTACCTAGTTTGTTACACTATAGTATTACGCAATTATCGCATGTACCACAGAAATTATATGTTGGAGAACAGTCCAACAGTATCTTTGAAGGTGAGTGACATCAGCAGCAGTGCTAAAGGAGGGTAAGGGAAGTTTAGTGTGTGTTGGAATGGCCTCAACCACATTCATCTATAAACATACACACACACTCACACAAGTTAACATTTGACAGGACTGAGATTATAATTGCTACATGGATATTTATTTGGACTATAGTGTTACACAGTTATCACAATCACCACTGAGACTATAGGGCTGGGGTCTAACCAAAGGTATTTCTACAGTGAATTACATCAGCACATCATGTGATATAGGCCAATGGGATGTGTACTGGGTGGGAAAGGCCTCATAATGGGATTCTCTCTGTCACTGTCTGTCTTTCTCTTCCCCATGTCTCTGTGTGTGTTTGACATCTTATATTATGTTGGCCTTAGATATGTGTGAGTATTTCTATCCAATGTGTGTGTGTGATGTATCAATGGTGTACAGTTTGGTGTGTGTGCACAGACAGCCGCTAATAACTGATATCTGTAGTCCACAGTGTTGTGAGACATGGGCTTCATTTCTCTAAGTGTAGGAGCATGCCCAGTATGACCTTCTATATTGAGTGTGTGCATCCATTCCAGGGAGGGTTGGACTCCAGTTCAGGGTTTTGTGTGCTACAGCTACACCTAGCAAACTGTTTCTGCAGGATATCTGTAGATTGGTTGCCACTATGGAAGCACAATGGGCAACACATACCGGGGATACTGTAACTATTGCTGTCTGTGCTGCTTGTGTGACATGTTTGGTTGTAGCATAGATTTTCTGACATATGTACTGTTTTACACTGTGATGTATCATGTCATCAACTACTGACAGTTATCATTCTTTGCTCATAGTTATTTACCAGGAAAATACAGCATGAAGGAAGCTGAGACCAATATTCTGAAGCATGTAGACTACACATTCTGATGCACACCTACCATTGTGGAGGGGTAGCTAGAGACAATAGACTGCTGGTTCTGTGTAAATGGTTCAGCACCTTGTTAGTATGTTGGCTGGGGATCCCCTTCTTGTGATTTTGTCAACTGCACGGAATGGCCATATCCTGCTGGGGCCATACCTCTCAGCTGTACAGATACATCAAGGTTAACCAGAGGCAGGACTCGTATATCTGATCAGTTTACCTTCACATTATGGTTTACAATCAGTTTTGTGGCTATTCATTCATGGGCTTGCATTCAGGGAGTAGTATGGGCAGACATTAGAGTTTCAGACTTCACACAGTCTATGACATCCATGCTTCTACACCTCCCTTCTGATATTCTCTCCTTTTACTAACATTATGTAAGCAATATCTCATGGGTATCCCTATAGTTGGGCCTTTATCCCACTAATATTTATGGCCTAGTCTACAGTCCTTGCAGTAGGAAATGGGGAGGCATGCTACTGGCATTTGTCAACATGGCCTTGCATTTGTTTTCTGTTTACTGTGCAGGTTGTTAGTTGGGACCCCCTGACATTCAGTACATTGGCACTATGGGTGAGGAATGGGCCTTTTCCAGAGGACTGTAGGCCCATTAAGAGTGCTGCATGCCATCGGTTACTGCATTTCTACGTAGGATTGTGGGGGTGGTGCACACCTGCAGACTTTAAACATTTCCAATGACTGTACTTGTATTGCAGTTACACTGTTGGCTTCCATTTCATATTGTATTGTGATCTATCATGTAGAAAGGAGGCATATCAGTCGAGTACACATGTTAGATTTTAATAGCATAAATTTCAGTTTCAGACTTCTTAACCTTCAGAGCTAGAATGCAACTGACAGACCTGTTGTAATATGTCTGAGTTGGTCTGGTGGGGGGCTGTTCACCATCGTCATCATTTGGGGGTTTTAGCCCGGCCTTTCTTTATGGTCATCTACACCTGTCCTGTTGGTTATGACTGGTGGTGAGTATGTGACCCTCATTGACATCCGTGTGTGTGACCTATTGACACCCACAGTTATTTGGGCCATCACATGTACTGTGGTGGGGGTTGCCACCTTCTGTAGTGCTGCCTAGTATGTTGACACCAGTATTTGTTGTGAATTTCCTGCTGTCCCATATAGCTGTCTACTGCTATCCCATTCAGCCACCCAATTCCCTTGCATGCTTGCATCCATATCATACACACAGCTATGAGACATACTACTCCATTCAGTAATTGATAGAAAGAGTGACTTACCTTGTTGCTGGGCCAGTACTGAGGATACTGCTGGAGGGCTGACTATGTCGGATGCAGGTAGTACACTCCCTATACATGGCAAAGCACAGGTAGTGCCATGTTTGGCATACCTTTTACTGTATGTGCAATTTGGAGAGAGGTATCAGTCCCTGGGTTGCCACAGTGTCAGTGTGTGTGCTATGCATTGACTCTTTGCCAAGCCCTGGGCATACTAGGCATGCCTCCTTCTGCCTACAGGGGCAGTCTCAGGATGTTCCTTCTCCGAGTCCCTCTGTGCCTGTGATGGCCTTGGCAATGATAGGGGGCTGTGTGACCCTGCCCTGTACTGTTCCTGCTGTAGCTATTTCTGCGGGATCATTCTGTGTAGCATGGCACATACTATGAACATTTGTGTACATGTAGCTGGAGAGTACTGCAAGGTTCCACCGGATATGTCAAGGCAGTGGAACTGTGACTTGAGCATCCCAAATACACTCTCTACAATGAACTTGGTTTGTGCGTGTGCCTCATTATAGTTTTCTTGTTTGTATGTGTGCACATTTCTGATGGGTGCCATCAGTCACGGCTCCAGTGCATAGCCAGCATCCCCCACTAGATGGCCATATGGGATGTCCCCACTGGCAAACACCTGATACAGCTGTGAGCAATGCCAGATGTAGGAGTTGTGATAGCTTCCAGGGCTGCCAGCACACTCATTCATGATAATGCCCTGGGCATCGCACATGACCTGGCAGTTGATGGAGGGGAAGCCCTTATGGCTTATGTAGACCCTACCCCACTCACCGGGTGGTGCTTTAATGTGGATGTGCATACAATTTATAGTACCAACTACCTCAGGTTATTCTGCTATACAGTGGAAGAGATGCATATTTCTGGTCAATGCCTCAATGGTGTTGGGAAAATAAATGTGCTCATTGGTATGTGGCGTCATGGCATCCAGGAACTGGTGGAGTACCCTGGATGCTGATATCTGTGAGACCCCCTATGATATCCTCAGTTGGTCTTTGGAAGATACATGTGGCTAGTATTCTTAAGCCTAGACATACCTTGGTATCCACTGGGATGGATTCACCTCTATTAGTTCTCTGTGTGAGACGTGGCCGGCACAGCTCAATGAGTTGCTGTAGAATGTCCCTGTCCACCCTATAGAGCTCCACTATTTCCAACTCATATAAGCCCTGGTAGGTTACCCTGGATTTGTACACTTTTCTCCTCCTCCTCACTGTGGGTTGGTTGTCAGCATTCTCCTCCTCACCACCCTCAGTCTGTAGCACATATTGATAGAGTAAAGCAGCAGCAGCCTCTAACATTTTTAGTTAGTTTTGCCAATTAAAAAGCCCCCATCTGTAAGCACTGATTGTGTAGAGTTTGTGGGAAAAAGCAGTCTGAAAGTGTTTGCATAGTTTATAGTAGTCTGCTGGGCTGCTGCATGTGTAATTGGCTGATTCTGATACATTTTACCTGCCAGCTATGCTAGTTCTCCTTGATTGATTGACTCCTGCTGTTTCCCCAAAGAGTAGTCTGAAAGGTGTTTGCATAGTTTACAGTAGTGTACTGGGCTGCTGCAATTGTAATTGGCTGATTTCAATACATTCTACCTGCCAGTTATGCTAGTTCTCCTTGATTGTCTTCCTACTGCTGTTTCCCCAAAGAGCAGTCTGAAAGGTGTTTGCATAGTTTATAGTAGTGTGCTGGGCTGCTGCATGTGTAATTGGTTGATTCTTATCAGTGGCAGCTTGTACTATTGGACTCCTTCTGCCTACAGGGGAAGGCTCAGGATGTTCCTTCTCCGAGTCCCTCTGTGCCTGTGATGGCCTTGGAAATGATGGGGGGCTGTGTGGCCCTGCCCTGTACTGTTCATGCAGGACTGCAGCCCCCCCACCCAGTTGTAAAAAGAAAAGAAAAACAAACTAAAAAATAATTAGTAAGTCCCAGACCTCTGCCCATGCGTGCTCAGTGTTCCCAAACTCCACGCATGCATGCAGGAATCCGGACTGGTTAAACAGCAGTCCAGGTTAAGAAATAAGGCATCAGACTACATATGCCCCAGAAGTCTATGCAGTTACAACTGCATAGACTAGAAGGGGATCAGACTGCAACATTTGCAGGCTGGATTTTTATAGCTGCTCTTGCAGGACCACAACGTGAATTGAATTTCAACACAGCTTGCATGTGACCAGCAGGACTGGGCTTTGAAGTTGCATTTCAGACAAACCTGGAACAGACAGACTCCAAACTCAGGTTTTGTGTGTGTGTGTGTGTGTGTGTGTGTGTGTGTGTGTGTGTGTGTGTGTGTGTGTGTGTGTGTGTGAGTGTGTGTGTGTGTGTGTGTGTGTGTGTGTGTGTGGGTGTGTCTGTGTGAAATGCCCCAGTTAAATATACCTAGTGGCTAGAGAGAATAACTCAGGCTCAAACCTGGTGGCTAGAGAGAATAACTCCAGCTCAAACCCTGTACCTTGGATGCAGGTAGCAAGAGCCTAAATTCCCTACCCACCACCGCTTATGAAAATTTTTCACATGTTTGCCTCATATTTTTTGTTCTGTTCTGTTCCTCATAAAATCTGTGGTTTTCTGGATTTTGAATTCACTAAATAATGATAAACATTTGAATTTCAGACTTCATATTCTTCAGAAAGTACATGATAACACAATACATTTTATTCTAGCAATTCTCTAAGTTTATAAGATAAATATTTGGGGCAGCTTTGGTGGTGCAGCAGTTAGCATTGCCACCTCACAGCAAGAGGTTCTCTGGTTCGTTCCTCAGCTCAGGTGCCTTCTGTGCAGAGTCTGCATGTCCTCTCTGTGGTCGCATGGGTTTCCTCCAGGTGGTCCGGTTTCCTCCCACATCCCAAAGACATGATGTACGTTGATGGCACACTCTAAATTGGCCCTAGGTATGAGTGTGTGCATGCGTGTGCCTTCTGTGGAAGGTTAGACATCAGGCTGGCAACCTGATACCATAAAACTCCACTGCCAATCATAAGTGGAGAGTTGATCTGCCGTGGCGACACCTAACCAGGAAAAGCCAGAAGAAGATAAGATAAATATTTGAAATTTATCCCTATTTTTGGGGCTGTATTCCCCATTATTGGCTTTGACCATGTTTTTTGTGCTAAGAAGTTGAGAGCTATGGTGATAACTGAATTCACTAAATGATAGCTATTTAAGTTTTAGTCTTCCTGTCTTTTAAGAAACAGCTGATTTGGCATAGTGGTATGTTGCTCTGACTGTAGTGTACAGGGTCCTGGGTTCAAAACTTGAGAGAAAGTCATGATGGTAACACAGCATTTTATTCTAGAAACTTTCTAAGATTATACAAGCAATGTTTAAAATGTGCCCATGGTTTCTGAGCTTTTGTCCCCCCAATAAATTTTGGCTTTTTCCAGATTTCTTGTGCTGCAAAGTTGAGAGATACAGTTGAGTGTCGAGTGGATTTTACTAGGAACTGAGACCTTCAGGGGAAGAGAAGTTTAGTGCTGCTTATGGTGAGTCTGCTTGCATTGTTAATAGCATAACAAGTAGTGTACTTATTTTTGATGCAGAAGGCTGTGGGTTCTACTCCAACAGTATATAGTACTGTAATATGTTGTACTTTTAAAGGGGTGGATGCTGCAGTCCTGAGAATGTCCTCTTTGGCTGATAGGATTTATATTAGATAATCAAACTTTCAAATGTTCGACTGTCATATGGTCGACACCATATGATCAAACTTTTAAAAGTTCAAACATTTAATAAATAAAAAAATAAATTATACAGATAACCTACCCAAACATTTTAAGAAGGGAGGCAAGCCCCCTTGCACCCCCCACACCCCCTCGCTATAATAATATCAAGTCCAAGATTGCATTACAGTGCAGAAAAGGGAAATCTTCTCATTCTGCGGTGTATGGAGATCTCCATTAAAATGTTCGAACTTTCAAAAATTCGATCATATGGTGTCGACCATATGACACTCGAACTTTTGAAAGTTTGATTATCTAATATAAACCTGGTGGATATACCTAGTAACTATGAACCTGTTATCAGTTTGCCATCCAGTCCCTATTGCAATATTACTAGCTTATCATTTTTTAATGTAACATAGGGAATTTATTCCTCAAGGCAACATGTACTTTATTTGTAGCTGAAACAATGAAATTTAAAGTTGTTTGCTAGCAGCAACCTTTTCATTATTTACAGATCTCTTGAATGCAGAATTATTTAGATGACTTTTACTTCTGCAGAGATTGTGCATCTTTACTGATACAGGTGGATTGTAGAAGTTTGAGTAGTCTATTATGATGCAAATGCTCTGAATTGGGCAGTTTTGTCATTATCGTTGCATGCATTTTGTTTCATTGTTTACTGAAAAAATGTTCAAAACAATAAATTTAAAATGCTCTCTAACAACTGTACTGTACTATACAATATCATTTAATACAATCAGGAAGGTGTATCAAAGAACACATGTATGTTTCCTGTGCAAGGGGCCTATGATAAGAAAACAGCCCAAAGTTAATCTTTATCTGCCATTGACCAGATGTATTTTCTTTGAATGTGTGTTTCAATGCTTTTTCAATGAATCTGAGTTTCAAGGGCAGAGAAATTTTAATGCTAATTCTATTTTCATTGTGAGACTGCATTGCTTTGTTTAGCAGATGTCTATTAGTGTTTGTGCTGTAAAATGTAAAATAAAACTTTTAAATGAAATCTAAATCATCATAGAAGTAAAGCAGTATGCACATTACAGTGTTTATGGTAAATGAGGTGAAATAGCCAAGTAATGGGGCATTGGAATGGTTGCAGTGGGGAGGCCCCAGTTGACCATGATTTTGTGAGGGGGAGGGCACCAAACTCAAAGACAGCTTCAGCTGAACTATACCTATCAACTGTCAAGATTTTCGCAGAGTGAATAGATTTTTGCTTCTTATTTTTGGTTTGTTCATCATAAAATTTGTGGTTTTCAGGCAAATCATTTAGGAATTAAGTCACTAAATAATGACATATATTGAGTTTCAGACTTCATACCCTTTAAGAAATGCATACTAAAGCAAGATCTGTTATTCTATCAACTGTATAAGTTTATACAAGAGCAATTTTTAGAACTGTTTCTATGTTCTCCAAATATATTTGGCCTTGTACAGATTTCCTGCATTAAGAGGTTGAGGGGTACACACAAATAAATCACTTTATAGAATTAGGTATATCCAAACCTCTCAACTGTCCCTGATTTTGTCTCAGAATGTTGCTCTTCCCCTAATAATCCCACCACAAAATGGTAATTTTGGAAGACAATGTGGAGGGTTTACAATTAATAAATAATTGTAATGATCAGAGTTATAGATTACTTTTATTTCAGAAACGCATGTAGATTCTCTTAGTTTGTCAGCTGCTCAACTTAACAGTACTAATAATAAAAAAGTCTCCCTTCTTTGATAGGTTCCCAGCTGTATTGTGTGGCTATTTTATATTTTTGCATCACATTTTTGGTTCGTTTTTCATAAAATTGTGGTTTTCTGGCAAATTAGTGGCAAATCATTAAAGACTGAAGTTAGAAAGTAATGACAGACATTTGAGTTTCAGATGTCATACCCTTCAGAAAATTCATACTAATGCAAGACCTGTTTTATTATCTTTCTAAGTTTATAAGAGCACTATTTAAAAATGGTCCTTATTTGTGGGCCTTTATCCCACTTCTATGTATGGCTTTGTCCAGATTTCTTGCTCTGTGGTTGAGAGGTATGACAAATGTGTCACAGCCATCACAATCAGCCAGAGACATTTCAAATTGTGACACACTTGTTGCACCACACTCCCCCCATGTAATGACTCTGGGTGTGTCTAAGCAAGGGAAGGAGCAGTTATGCAGTGTAAGTTTGCAGAGTATCCCCCCATCCAAGGTAGACACAAGTACAATGGCTTTTCATCTGTCCTTGATTTTGCAGAATGTTCTGCTTTTCTGTCATATTTTTATGCTGTTGATTTATGCTTCTTATTATTCAGAAAAAGCATGTTGTTGCAGTGCCTGTTGCTCTGTATTTAAGTAGCAATGCTTTCATGACCACCAGGTGACCTTTTCTGAGATTGTAAGATGCAAGTAAGCTTTAATAAGCATACTGTTAAAGAATTACCAACATTGAAAGCCTTTTTGTTGTTGCCATGCAGAGAATATTTGCATAACTAGATAACATATAAGCCTTGGATATTAAAATGCATATAACAGTATTTGTAATAAAGGACAGGATTACAGTATTTTCAGAGTCTCATTACATTTGCTGGAGACTTGCAGTCATCTTTGCAGGCTTTACCTGTAAACTAAACAGAATGCCAGTCTATCATGTGTGGTCAATAACCTGTGCAGTAATCCTTTAAGCGATTTATGTTGAGCTTGTTTCTTGTTTGCTGTTCGTTTTTTACTCTGATCATATTTTCCCCATGAAACAAGTAGATAGTTGTCAGGCAGCAGGTCTTTTTTGAAGAAGAAACATTTTTACAAGTGGGGGTATCACTACTATTGCTACTTTCAGCATGTTACTTGGTACTTTTATAAAGCTGAATACAAATTATAATTAAAACTGCAGTGCAATGAGAAGTGGTTTGAACTGAGTGCTGCTTGTTTTTTATACTTGATTTTAACTGGCATTCCAATAATGTATTTCAAAAAGTAATTTTTCATGCCTCAC
The DNA here is from genome assembly GCF_019279795.1 of Protopterus annectens. Classification (NCBI taxonomy): domain Eukaryota; kingdom Metazoa; phylum Chordata; order Ceratodontiformes; family Protopteridae; genus Protopterus; species Protopterus annectens. The sequence continues at coordinate 940,946,289 of NC_056725.1, read as the reverse complement.
AACCTTTTTGTTTCCATCTAGATATTAAATAAGCTGTCATGTAGCCAATGCATTGAAATATTTTTTCTTCTACACTTTATTTTATCTTGATTGGACTATCATAATGATGGTTTTCCACCAAGGGCAGCATATTTAATTAAAGTCCCAGTTTTTGTGGTTTTGAGAATAGCTCCAACCCTTTCTAGTTGTCCACACCCCTCCCCATTGGCCCTACCCATTCAGCTGTTTCCTGCAGCCCCCCCTTTGATTTGAAGATACCAGCTGCCACTGATTCTGATACATTCTACCTGCCAGCTATGCTAGGTCTCATTGACTGCCTTCTTACTGCTGTTTTCCCTTTTCAATTCCTTCCAGTTTAAGCCCTGGGGCATGCAGCACATACCCATTGCTCAAATGTAAACAGTGCTGCCATTTCCTCTTTCTTTTTGTTTAAAACCCATTGTGCGGCATGCACACCCATTTAGGCTATGTACACAGTGCTTATGCACATCTGACACACCCCCTTCCTTAGCTGTGCTTAGTTAAGGGCAGACACAGGCCTCAGAGCTCCAGTGAGCTTACAACAAGCATGGCACACCCCCTTATGAAGTCATCCAGCTCTTAGACTTGTACTGTTCTATTGCTGTACCTACACGGTTAGGTACAAGCTGACACTTTGAGGAAATTTGTGATTCAGTATAACTCCCCTCATTTGCATACCCCAGTGTGTAGATCATTAGTTACTGCTCTAAAACAGACCCTTTCCCTTTGACAACCAGTGCTTCCTGGTAATGTTTACATTTTGCATGCCATTGACTATAAAGGCTAAATGCAGAATTAACTTAAAATTGACATTTCTCATTTTTTTTTATTTTCTGCACAATCCCATTTGCTTGCTGCTGCCATAAGCTTAAAAGGCCGAGATCAGACAAAAAAAAAGTTTAATTTAAAAAAACAAAACTGTTTTTAATGCCAATGGCCTTATATTTTCCTATTGGCATATGTATTGAACATCATACATGCTTTTACACGAGCTGTCATGCCTCCATTTTGTCAGCTGCAGAAATGTATTCGGTTACTAGCCGAATACATTTCCTGCACTGACACTATTCTTATACAGAGTCCGTGCAGCTCGGTGAATTGCAAAATTACCTCATTTGCTTGGCTTTCACCAGCAAATGAGGTGATTTGCATATTTGCCAGTTTTCCATGCAGGAACAGTGTAGGGCTGCTCATGCACATGAAAACGGCACTATCCTGAATCGCTCAGCGGCCATTTTCCAGACAGGAGCTCCTACACTGTTCCTGCACAGAAATTTTGGCTTTCTGAATCCTGGAGTGTGTATGTGTGTATGGGAGAGAGAATAGACTTGTCAGAACTGCTGCACGCAATATGGCCGACGAGCGATCCAGGAACGAGCCCCCGACACGTGAATGAGCACTCCTACACTATTCCCACACAGACACCACTGCCATATGCTAATTACCTCATTTGCTGCTGAAAACCATGCAAATGAGGTGAATTAGCAATCCTGGAAGCAGGCAGGCATCTGTGCAGGAATAGTGTAACCTGCAGAAATGTATTTGGTTACTAACCGAATATATTTCTGCAAATTACAAAGCGGAGGCATGACAGCTCGAATGAAAGCATGTACTCAAGGTAGTAGGCATGCCAATGGCCAAATATATGGCCATTGGCAAGAAATATAGTTGCAATTTTATAAAAAACAAGTTTATTTATTTTTGGCCGATCAAGGCCTTTTAAGGGTAGGACAGCGGTGCGCAAATGGGATTGGCAAGAAAATAAGAAAAAAGGGGGAATAAGCTTTTATACCCAAATCAGCATTTTGCCATAATAGTCAATGGCATGCATAAGACAACAATACCAAGGAATAGTGGTTGCTAAGGGGGAAGGCTCAGTGAGAGTGTGGTAACCATGAATTAGCATTCTGGTTTATGTAAATGAGGGGATTGATGCTGAATCACAGATTTTCTCTCAGTGTTAGCTTGCACCCAACCATGTAGAGGCAGCAATACCATTGTATAAGTATAAGAGGTGGTTTACCTCATAAGGCAGTGTGTCATGCATGCTGTAAGCTTATTGGAGCTCTGTGGCCTGCGTTTGCCCTTAGCTAAGTAGAGCTAAGGAAGGGGGTGTGTCTGAGGCTGCCTAGCATTGTTTATATTGCCTAAATGGGTGTGCACACCCCACACCGGGTTTAAAAAAAAACAGGAAATAGCAAAACTGTTCACATCTGAGCACTGGCTATGCGCAGCGTGCCTCTGGGCTTAAGCAGGAAGGCAATGGGAAGGGAAAACAGCAGTAGGAAGGCAATCAAAGAGAACTGGCATAGCTGGCAGGTGAAATGTATCAGAATCAGCCAATTACACAGGCAGCAACCCAGCACACTACAATAAACTATGCAAACACCTTTCCGTCTGGGTTTTCCCACAAACTATACACCACTGGTGTACACAGACAGGGAAATTTTGCCTGACAAAACTAACAAAATGTTAGGGGCTGCTGTTGCTCTCATACATCAATTTGTGCAAGAGGCTGAGGGTGGTGAGGATGTGAATGCTGATGCTCATCTCACAGTGAGGGTGAGGAGAAGAGTGTACAGACCCAGGGTAACATTCCAGGGGCTACATGAGCTGGACATAATGGAGCACTATAGAGTGGACAGGGACATACTACAGCAAATTGTTGAGCTGTACCGGCCCCACCTCAAACATAGAACCAACAGAGGGGAATCCATCTCAGTGGATACCAAGGTATGTGTAGGCTTAAGAGTACTAGTCACAGGTACCTTCCAAAGGGCAAATGGGGATATCATGGGGATCTCACAGGCATCAGCATCCAGGGTACTCCACCAGTTCCTGAATGCCATGTCAGCTCATGCCGGTGAGCACATTCCTCAACACCCATGAGGCATTGACCAGCAATATGCGTCTCTTCCACCAAATAGCTGAATACCCTGAGGTAGTGGGTGCTAAAGAATGCACGCACATACACATCAAAGCACCACCCAGTGAGCAGAGTAGGGTCTACATAAACCGCAAGGGCTTCCCCTCCATCAACTGCCAAGTCATGTGCAATGCCCAGGGCGTTATCATGAATGCGTGTGCTGGCAGCCCTGGAAGCTATCATTACTCCCACATCTGGCATATGATACAGCTGTACCAGTCATTTGCCAGTGGGGACATCCCATATGGCCACCTAATGGGGGATGCTGGCTAAGCACTGGAGCCATGGCTGATGACACCCCTCAGAAATGCACATACACCTGAACAAGAACTCCATAATGAGGCACACGCACAAACCAGAATCATAATAGAGTGTGTGTTTGAGATGTTCAAATCACAGATCCGCTGCCTGGAAATATCTGGTGGAGCCTTGCAGTACTCTCCAGCTACATGTACACAAGTGTTCATAGTATGTGCCATGCTACACAATATGATGCTGTGGAAACAGCTGTAGCAGTAACAGCACGCGGCAAGGCCACACAGCCCCCCACCATTGCCAAGGCCATCACAGGCACAGAGTGACTCCGAGGAGGAACTACCTGAGCCTGCTCATGTAGGCAGAATGAGGTGTGCCTGGTATGCCCAGGCCTTTGCAAAGAGGCAACGCATAGCACATATACTGATATGGTAGGGACCCAGGGAATGATACCTCTCTCTGACTTGCACATACAGTAAAAGGGATGCCAAACATGGCACTACCTGTGCTTTACCATGTAAAGGGAGTGGACTATGTGCATCCAACATAGTCAACCCTCCAGCATTGTTCTCAGTACTGGCCCAGCCACAAAGTAAGTCACTCTTCCTATCAATTACTGACTGGAGTAGTATTTTCTGATAGTTGTATCTATGGTATGGATGTGAGCATGCAAGGGAATCGGGTGGCTGAATGGGATGGCAGCAGATAGTGGACACCTATATGGGCAGCATGAAATCCATAACAAATACTGGTGTTGACATACTAGGCAATATTATCCAGGTGACAAATCCCACCGCAATACATTGGTAGTCCAAATAACTGTGTGTGTCCATAGGATACACACATGCATGTTAGTGAGGCTCACATACCCACCACCAGCAAGACAGGTGTAGATGACCATAAAGAAATGCTGGCCTAAGGCCTCCAGTTGATGACAATGGTGAACAGCCCCCTCCAGACCTACACAGACAGACTGCAACAGGTCTGACAGTTGTATGTTAGTTCTGAAGGGTAAGAAGTCTGAAACTGAAATGTAGGTCAATAAAACCTAAGATCTGTAGTCTACTGATATGCCTCCAGTCTGCATGATAGGTCAGAATACAAAATGAAATGGAAGTCAACCGAGTGCCTGAAATACCAGTACAGTCATAGCAAATGTTTAAAGTCATCAGGTGTGCCCCCCCTCCCACAAGCCTATGCAGAAATGCAGTAACATGCAAGTGTGAGGAGTAATATCAGTGGACCACAGATTACCCAAGCTGGCCCAATCTACAGGATAGATTGTTGCAAGTGTACAATATGCAGGGGTCTGTGTGTTAGGCTGTTGTGTGTTCAATATTGTCTGGAAGTGGTCAACATGTAGGCATGGAGGGTTGTGTCTTGGTGGCCTATGAGCAGTACTGTGGTTGATAGGGTCATGTTCCAACAACTGCAGTGCCAACCGCAATGCTTCTCAGCAATACCTGTGTCAGCAGTCATCCATACTAACTGTCTAGATGTCAGTATCTGTCATTGTCTGAAAGATGGATATGCCATGAATGTGGGCCCATACATACATACAGTACACAGGTGGAAGTACCCTAGACAGAATGGATAAAATGTAACTGTCAGCTGCACACACCTTTGGAATGTACAGACAGGCTAGCAGCACATTAGTTGTCCGTGTAGTATGGAATACTGATGTAGTCTGGACAATCTCTAGCAGACCACAAAATGCACAGTTATGAAGTAATGAGAGACTGCCTATGTCCTCACACAAGGCAGCATAAGAGGAATGTCCCAGGTATATCTGTGAGTCAGATGCAAGTAGCTTCCATATCACACATGCACTCAGCTCACCCCACCATCAGCCACAGGTTTATCACAGATCATATTCTTGCTGTTGGGAATGAGTACAGTATGAGCCAACTTCTGTATGGGAATACCCACAGAATGCAGCATGCTTAATAGGTGTCCTATGCAGGTGTGTCCCTAGCTGTAAGCAGCACCCTACCTGCATTCAGACCAATGGACCAATATGTACAGGAACTATTGCCATTAACACCTCACACACTTACTCTGTCACCCCGGGAGAATCCACTGGCTCACAGCCTGGGAATGTAAGAGTGACAAAATGAACTAGCCTGCTACAGATGGCCTGCATCACTATCAAATGTCCTACAGTCCTCTGTCAAAGGCCTGTGCCTCACCTGTAGTGCCAATGTATGGTATCTCATGGGGTCCCAACTAAAAACCTAACACAGTCAATAGAACAAATGCAAGGCCATGTTGACAAATACCAGTAGCATGATGTAAAAACAAGAATCATTTATTGTAACCAACAGTTTTAGCGCTTTCATCTCATTATAGAAGTATTTACAGTTTATGTTTATATATATATAAATATAAAGTAATAATACATCTTTATTTTGTATTGAGTTTTTAGAATTATTTAAATGAGTGAGTCTATACATTTATTTATATATATATTTATTAAACAGTAGTTAACTGTGTATTTTTGCAAGATTTTATATTGATTAACACATATATTTTTAAATAATAACTTTTGTGCCAGTATTTATTTATCAAACAGTTTATGTTTTAATTTTAACTTTATACTAAATATAACAAGCATTTATGCATAAAATATATTCATTTTGGTTGGATATATATTTTTAGGTTGATGTTTGTTTAAATTCTCAAATTAAAAGTGTGATGTCATTGATTGAAGGGCTATATAAAGTATAATTAAATTTGGTTAATTGTTTCTGAAGAAGTCTCTATAATGAGATGAAAGCGCTAAAACTGTTGGTTACAATAAATGATTCTTGTTTTTACATCTTTCAATTGGTGTCCTGGATTCCTGGTTCATTTGGATATATATTCAACAGTCTTTGTTCGTTCATTCTTTGTGATAAATACCAGTAGCATGCCCCCATGTCCTACTGCATGAACTGTCGACCAATCCATAAATACAGCTGGGATGAAGGGTCAACTATAGGGATACTTCTCAGATATTGCTTACATAATGTTAGGAAGAGGACAGAATAACAGAGTGGGGGAGTGTAGACACATGAATGTCATCCACTATGGTTGTGTATAAGTTATAGCTTGCAATAGCCTGTTATGAGATATACCTATAGCATCTACTATGCCTAAATGTTAATTTTCCCTACTGATACTGCCTGACCTAGCTTGACTGTATGTATATCCTTATGTGTTTTTTGCTCTGCTCACCATTTGTATAACTTGTGTTTTTCTGCATTTGACTCTGTATTGAAACTCTGTATGTTATATTCTCTTTTAACATTATCTTTTTTTTCCCCACTTTTCCTCTTGTACCAGCTATCCCCTGATTGACCCTGTGTTTTTTGTCTGGGTTGAATCTCTCTACTATCTCTACTAGGGTGCTCTCTGCCTACTACCCTTGGAAACGTTCAGGACATTGTCTTCTCCTGTTTTGCACTACCTCCAGATAACAAGAAAGTATGTCTACCTACATCATTCTGTGTTAGCTTTTAATCATCTATTCCTGCTAAGTTTTCTGATTGCCACTAGCTAAGCAGCCTGCAGCTACCCTTTCCCCTCTTTCCTTCATTACCTCCTCCCACTCTCCTTGGACTGCTACCTAGCTTATCCTCTCTCTCCCATTAGACTACCTCTACACTTGGAAGCTCCTTTGTATGCTTACTGCACCTCCGCTCTTGTCCACTAGATGTCACTCTATCCCCGTCTTTACTTAGTATACTAGTATTTATCTCTACCTTATTCTTCTATTCTCACCGTTCCTACCCCTATCCCTTTCCTCCTTCTAATACTCTCTCTTATCCTCTCCTCCGAGGCTACCTTCTCTTGCCTTGACTCCCCTAGCTTTTTCTGATACTTTTTCCTTTCTCCTTTGGTCTACTCTGTGTGCCCCACTCTCACTCTGCTCCCCACCCTACCCCCAATTCCCACCCACCCCAGGGGTCCTAGCCTTATACTTCTCTAGTCCCACCCACTACCTTACTACCCTATCCTCCTGCTTCCCACCAAATTTGAACCCCTCCCCCCTCCACACGCTACATCCTCCGCCTACTTTCCTCTATTGGTTACTAACATTCCTATTCTAAGACCTCCTTCTCTCCTCTTCCTCTATTATCTCTTATTTCGATTATCATTCCACACACTTTACCTGTCCATCTATCATGCATCTACCTTAATATCCTTATCACTAGTCTTACTTCTATATTATTCTTCCCTATTATCTTAAACACTTACTACCACCTTGCTAACCCTTATCATATACCTCTACTTTAATCTCTTCTACCTTACTCACTCATAATAATGGCCCTCAACTTATCCACACAGCTTATACTCTCATTACTACTCTTTACTACTCTCTTCTCTACTTACCTCCTTTCCTTCTTAGAATACCCACTCAACATTCAACCCATCAATAAACAAAAACTTACTTCTACCTTCCACACTCCTCTCAGTTCATTCCTAAATGTCAATTCCACCTTTAGCTACAACCTAGCCAAATTCCATAGGCACTCTCACCTCACCTACACCCTATCCTCAAATAAAAAAGTAAAACCTCTAACCCTTCTAAAGAGCAACCTTACACCTACACCTGATGACCCTACCTTAAAAGACGGTGATGTTCACCCCAACCCTGGCCCCATGAATCCTTCTCTACAAACATCCAGACCAACCTCCAATAACACCCTTCTCTTAGGGCATCTTAACATATGCAGTGTAAACAACAAAGTACCCTACCTACATGCTCTCTTAGATACTCACAGTTTTGACATTCTCTGTCTCTCCGAAACCTGGCTTAAGCCAGCCACCAAAGACACTGAAATTATACCCTAAGGCTATAATATACTAAGGCTTGACCGTACTAAACGAAAGGGTGGTGGAGTAGCGATTCTGTTTAAAAATCATTTCAACATCTCTACCCTGTCAGCCTGTCCAACCCAGGACAGTAAAGTGGAAGCCATCTTTACTAAACTCCAACTAAATGCAAAGAAAGCCCTTTACATCATCTGTATGTATATACCTCCTGGCAACAATATACCTATCTTAGAAGACTTTCTTAGTTGGGTCTCGATCAACTACCCCCAGGAAACTATAATTCTTGGTGACTTTAATATAGACTGGAATACCATCAACACTGACAATCCCACCTCTCACATCAACCTAAATGGTTTCACCCAAACCATTACCTCTACTACAAGGCTTAACAAACTAAGTAAAAAACAAACCATTTTAGACTGGATACTCATAAACAAATTTAACATCACATACAACGTAGGTACTTTGCCTGATGACCTCAGTGATCATTGCTTAACCTTTATCACAAGAGAGAAGAATGACTATCCACACCTCCCTAATATTAGAAATATACGATCTACCAAACACTTTAAAACTGACCTATTTCAAAACGAACTCAGAGCTTGTAACTGGAACCCCTTAAAAATACTTCCACTTAACGAAGCAGTATTACTCTTCAATTCTACTTTTCTTTCCATTTTGAATAAACATGCTCCTGAGCGTACCATTAGAATGAGGTCAAATACAGCCCCATGGCTCTCAAATGAAGCTAAGAAACTTATCCTCTCTAAAAACAAGGTTTGGGCCAAATGGAGGTGCCATAGAATCAACTCTGATTTCCTTCATTTTCGTCAACTTGGAAACCCTACCAAAAAAGCTATAATAAATGACAAAAGAAAGTTTTACTGTGAACTACAAGAAACCCATTTTAATAAACCAAAACAGTTTTGGTCTTCAATCAATAGACTCCTATCTCCAGGTACAGCCAAAACTCCCTCCCCACTAAATGCTGACCCAGACAACCCTGACCAAACTGCCAATGCTTTTAACTCCTTCTTTACTGAAACCATTCAATCCCTTGCAAGTCAACTGAACACTAATAACTTCTACCCTCCAAACAATCTAGCAAACTCTTCCTACAACTTCTGTCTACAACCTGTCTCTACCTCTTTCATCCACCGACTTATCCTCAAACTGAAACCTTGTACCCCCTCTGCGGACAAGCTTCCCTCCCTTTTTCTGCAAAAGGCAGCCAAAGAAATTGCCTACCCAATAACTATACTCATAAATAGAACCATCCAAGAAGGAACTATCCCTGACATCTGGAAAGTCTCTCATATTATCCCACTACACAAAGGCGGTAACTCTATCGACTATTCTAACTTTAGACCAATTGCACTTCTCTCACCTTTAGCAAAGATTATGGAGAAGTGTATTCATCAACAACTTGTTCAGTATCTCTCCCTACACAATATTATAGCTAACTGTCAACATGGTTTTAGACCCCACCATAGCACCACCACTGCCCTCCTTTCCTTTGTTGATACTATCAACAGCAATCGCAATAATAACCTTTTCTCTTCTGCACTATTCATTGACCTTTCAAAAGCTTTTGACATGGTTAACCACTCTTCTTTAATTAATATTCTGGAATCCCTCTCATTTGATAAACTTTCCATAAAATGGTTTAGTTCATATCTCAGCAACAGACAACAAGCCGTTCTTTGGGACAACCACATCTCCTCCTTATTGCCCATTTCTATTGAGTCCCTCAGGGTTCTTTTCTTTGCCCACTTCTCTTCTTCCTTTTTATTATTTATCTCCTCTCTGTTATTCCTCAAGCCACCTGCATTCAATACGCTGACGACTCCACAATTATTTGTTCAGCAACCTCATCTTCTGACCTAATCACACTAACCCAAACTATCTTCAACACAGTAGAAACATGGTTTACTAGATGATACCTCCTCCTTAATGCTAAAAAAACTAAACTTCTCCTCTTCACCCCCACCACCTCCCCACTACATTTCACCATCCTGTCTAACAACAATACTGTCATCTCTCCAGACTCTACAACTAAACTGCTTGGAATAACCATTGATAACAATCTCTTTTGATCAACACATCAACAACACCATCAAATCTGTAAACAGAAAGATGGGATCCTTATACTGGATCAAACCATTTCTCACCCCATCAGCTAGAGCTACTATTGCCCACTCCCATCTTATATCCACTCTCTTTTATGCCTCTCCTATCTTCACTAACCTCAAGAAATCTAACCTAATCAAACTAGCAACTTGCTACAATAACATTGCCCGCTTTGCCACTGGCAACCCCTTCAGAACCCATCACTGCCTTAATTTGAAACATCTAGGCTGGCTAGAACTACAAAACTATCTTACACTCACACAACTCTCTATTGCCCACAAAATGTTGTACCAACCTGATAACACCACTATTCTTTCACAGCTTTTACCCCATTATAACAATCTTACCTCCCTTCGCTCCTCTTCTAAACTCTTGACCAAACCCATAAAAGTTCACAACTGAGCTGGTGACTCTCTATTCACTAATACCGCAGGCCGAGTATGGAATTTACTACCTAGGGATATAACACTAATCACATCCCTACCCCTCTTCAAACAACAAATCAAACTGTACTTCCAAAATCATTGGCTTTGCTCATGTAGTACACCTGACTAACTTCTCTCCCCCCCCTCTCCTGACCTTTAACCTTACCTTGTGCTTAATACCTAGCATATACCTTTCCTTTCCCTTGAAGTCACTCTATGCTCTGACCTATTTCTCTTACCTCTCCCATATCCTCTTGTTTGTCTTTCTTTTTTCTCTCATTTCTTGACTTCTATCTCTTCCCTCTCTTCTTATATTACTTTTTTCCTCTTCTTCTCCTCCCACTCACTTTTTTTTTATTTCTTATTGTAGTAGGAGCCATATGGCATAGCCTGTTTGTAATTAGTAAGAAGCCTTGAAACTGTCCTATCTCTAGTCAGGACTTTTAATGATGGTGTGCCTTAATTTTTGTGAATTTTATCACCAAGTTTATTATTATCAATTTGTATTTGTTTTATTACTAATGTTGTCTTACTTTTATTCTATGTGTTTATTAATAGTATGTCTCTTTGGTATGTTCTATGTGGAGCTTTTCTCCCCGGGCCTCTACTGAAAATGGAGATATATCCAGCTAGACTAGCCCGGTCAACAAATGTAAAATAAAATAAAATAAAATAAATAAATAAAAATAAATAAAATAAATGGAGTGTGTGAAGTCTGAAACTCTGATGTGTGCCCATACTATCACTGCCTGCAAACCCAGTGATGGGTGGCTACAAACTAATTCATAAACCACAATGTGAAGGGGAACTGACCAACTATATGAGCCCTGCCTCTGGTAACCTGGGTGAATCTGTACAACTGAGAGGTATGGCCACAACAGGATATGGCCATTCTCTTAAGTCGATATATGTGCAAGAAGGGGATTGACAGCCACCATAGTACCAAGCTGCTGGACCATTTACACAGACACATCAGCAAGTATCTGTAGCTACCCCTCCAGAATGGCAGGAGTGTGCAAGAATGTGTAGGTTGCGGACCACAATCCTGGACTCATCTTTATTCATCTTGTATTTCCCAATAAATAACTGATCAAATAAATATATCTGTCAGTAGTTGATGGCATAATACATCACAGTGTAAAACAGTACATATGTCTGAATATCTTTGCTAACCCCAACCATGAACACAAGCAGCACAGACAGCAATAGTTACAGTATCCCTCTATCTCCCATTGTGACTCCATATTGTCAACCTATCTACAGATATCCTGCAGAAACAAATTGCTAGCTGTAGGTGTAGAACACCAAATCCTGGACTGGAGTGCAACCCTACCTGGAATGGATTCACACACTCTATACAGAAGGTCATACTGAGCATGCCCCTACACTTAGAAAAATGAAGCCCATGTCTGACAACAGAGTGGACTATACATATCTGTCATTTGCAGATGTCTGTGCACACACACCAAAGTGTACACCATTTATGTTTCACACATACACTGGATAGGAATACTAACACATATCCAAGGCCAACACACTATAATATGTCAAACATACACACACACAGATATGGGGAAGAGAGAGGCAGATAGTGACAGAGATAATTCCATTATGAGGCCAATCCCACCCACTACATATCCAATTGGCCAATATCACATGATGTGCTGATTTCAATCACTGTAGACATTCCTTTTGGTAGCCCTCAGCCCTATAGTGTCTGTGGTGCTTGTTATAACTACGTAACACAATAGTACAAATTAGTATTCATGTAACATTTGTATACTCAGTCCTGTCAAATGTAAAGTTGTGTGTGACTGAGTGTGCGTGTGTGTTTCCAGAGGAAGGATTTATGACCCATTCCCACACACTGCACTTCCCATTGCCCATGTTAGCACTCATTCTGATGTCAGTCACCTAGAAATAAACCATCAGCCAAATCTCAGCCCTATAAGCTCTGTGGTGCTCATGGTAACTGCATAATACTGTAGTGTAGCAAACTAGTTAGGTAGGAGTTCTAATACCAGACATGATGACTGTGTGTGTGTGTGTGTGTGTGTGTGTGTGTGTGTGTGTGTGTGTGTGTGTGTGTGTGTGTGTGTGTGTGTGTGTGTGTGTGAAGATGAATGATTGAGGCCATTCACACTCACTACACCTGCCATTGCCCTCCTTTAGCACACCTGCTGATATCAGTCACCTTGAAATAATCCTTTGGCAAAGTTTCAGCCCTATAAGCTCCTTGGTGATCATGATAACTGTATAATGCTGTAGTATAGCAAACTAGTTAGGTAAGAATTCTAATACCACACATGGCAACTGTGATTGTGTGTGTAGAGAGATGAATGGCTTTGAGGCCATTCACACTTACTACACCTGCCATTGCCCTACTTTAGCATGCCTGCTGATATCAGTCACCTTGAAATAACCCTTTGGCCAAGTCTCAGCCCTGTAACCTCTGTAGCCCTCACAATAACTGTTTAATACTGTAGTGTAGCAAACTGGGTAGGTAGGAGTTCTAATCCCAAACGTGACAAATCTGAAAAAGTGTGTGTGTCTTTGTTGACACTTGATTTTTTGCTCATTCACACTTTCCCTCATCCTTCCTTTAGGACTGCAGCTGATGTCACTCACCTTCAAAGATACCTTTGGACAGCTCTCCAGCATATAAGCTCTGTGATGCTTGTGATAACTGTGCACTACCATAGTGTAGCAAACTATTTAGACAGGAGTTATAATCCTAGTTCTGGCAACTGTGAAAATGTGTGCGTTTATGTGTGAGAGTGTGTGTATATTTGTTGACCCCTGATTTTGTGGTCATTCACAATTACTACTCTCCCCTTACTCCTCCTTTAGCACTGCAGCTGATGTCACTCATCTTCAAAGATACTTTGGACAACTCTCCAAAATATAAGCTCTGTGGTGCTTGTAATAACTGTGTAATACCATAGTGTAGCAAACTAGTTAGTTAGGTGTTCTAATCCTGCTGCAGGCAACTGTGAAAATGTGTGTGTCTTTATTGACATCTGATTTTGTGGTCATTCACACTTATTACACTTCCCTTACCCCTCCTTTAGCACTGCAGCTAATGTCACTCACCTTCAAAGATACCTTTGGACAGCTCTTCAAAACATAAGTGCCATGGCACTTGTAATAACTGTGTAACACTTTAATGCCAATACATAGTTAGGTAGGGTTCTGAAACTCAGTACTGGCAAGTATGTGTCTGTTATCAGTATCATGTGTGGGTGTTGGTGTGCTTGCATAATAACAAGATCCATTGCAGGGTAGGTTTTGTTACATTTTCATATTGAGGAGCCATATGTCCCATTGTCACATTACAAGGCCAAAAGTCGTCAAACACCATAGAGATTGTTGTAGATAATCCACAGCCATGAATTTATATATAGGCAACCATTGTAATACCCAGAGACCTCTCTCCACCCATGGATCATACACAAACATGCTTGGCTCTTTCTCTCTTCCTTTCTTTCTTTCCTTCTGTCTCTCTCTCTCTCCCCCTCTCTGGTAGATGTGGAAAAATGCATCTGTTTTGCATA
>NC_056725.1:940894660-940927160 GCF_019279795.1 Protopterus annectens | reverse complement strand
ACATACCCTACTCTTCTCATCTCTCCATGGACATTAGCCTGGTACACACCTAGGAACACCTTCAACCATGGTCCTTAGTACTGACAAATGTGTCTGTGTACATTACTGAGTATAACAGTGCTTATGTGTTTGCAAATTTGTAGTTGAAAATACTCTGAGGGCCTTCTCACCCAGTACACCCCCCATCGCTATACTTAGAAAGGACTGCTTTTGTAATTCACACTGAATGCACCTTTTGATGCTCTTCACCCTATGGACTACCTGTAACTTGCAGTACCAGCATAACACTGTTCTAAAAATGGGTAGATAGGTGTGGGTTACCCTCTGAGTCTTGGCAAATGTGAGTGTGTGTGTGTGTGTGTGTGTGTGTGTGTGTGTGTGTGTGTGTGTGTGTGTGTGTGTGTGTGTGTGTGTTTGTGTGTGTGCATATTAGTAGGAGACAGAATTCTGAGGCCACATTCTCCAAATACACTAAACCTTGTCATATATTATAAGGGATGGTGATGTTACTGACATTAGGACAGCCATGACAAAACCTTCACCCTACTATCCCTGTGTTGTGTGCAATCAATGCATATCCCTGTAGTAGCAATAATTAGATAGACAAGGGTTTGTATTACAGTCCTGGTAAATGTGTGGTTGTGGGTGTGTTGAAGCATTATCATGGGTTTCAGTGGGTACAATATCCAATGTGGGCTGGGGGTGCTGGGTCTACTGTCTTTACACCATGGTACTCCCAGTACATGTCCCAAGGTCCACGGTATGAGTACCACTCTCACCATCAACTATACAGGTAACTGATGACATTCTTCAGCCCAATGATGCATGTGCTGTGTGCAAGAACTCTATAACAGTATGGACTCACTGACAAGGTAGTCAGCACTGATAAACCCAGGTCTGTCAAATGTGTCTATGACTGTGTTTGTCAATGTGTATATGACAGTATGTTATACTATGTATTGTCCATTAACACCGAGTACATCCCCCATTACCAGACTGTACAAGGCCTGGTGCTGTTGTTCACGTTACAGGAAGCTTGGGAGACACCTCACTCTACAAGCTCTGTGGTGTGTGCAATTAAGGCCAAACACATTAGTAGCAAGACGTACCTAAGTTGGGGTTCTAATCTCATTGTTGCCAAGTAAGTGTTTGTGTGTATATGAAGAGATCTACTTCAGTTTGCAGAAAATATATTTCCAAGGAGATCAGTTGTCCGAGAACTAACTGTCAAAAGGTAACATTGCAAAGCAATCATCTTATGGAAATGCATGCCATCAAAACTAGTAGTGGATGTGTAAATGTCCTCTTACCCATTGTACAGCTGTACTTCAATACTGGAGTTGGTATATATAGTTGGGTGTGGTTGTTGTGGGCACAGCCACCCACATTGGTGTTACTGTTGTGTATATCCCCCTGCTTACTGTGTTGTTATACTGTACAGTTAATGTTAAGAGGTTAAGTATTTCTTAATCACACTATGTGTGGTTCTATGCCACCCCACACCCTCCAAAGTGGGGGGCTGTGCCCCCCACACCAGCACACCTATGTATACCACCTCCAGGATTGCACTACATTGGAGAAAAGGACATATACCCTGCCAGTACCATTTTCACTGACATTAAATCTTCCGGACTGATTATTTACTGATTTGATGTTTTGGCAATTTGGTCTTGGTGAATTAACATAGGACAAAATGAGTTCTCTGCAAAATGAAGTACGTCCATGTGAACAGTATTCTCTGTGTATTGCATCAACACAAAAGCCTCTGTGTGTGTGTGTCATTCACAAACATTTGGTGTGTGCCACCCAGTACACTTACCATTGTCCACTGTAGAAGATCTGCTTACATCTGCCGCAATGCACTCACTTGTATACACACCTCAGACATATCAGCCATGTGGCACATGCAGTAACTGTTATACAGACCTGTTACTAGTGTTGAGCTGTACCCAGGATATGACACAGTCAATGTGTTACCACAGTGCCACACCCCTTGTAGGAAAGGACAGCAGACCAACATCCTCCTGACACACAGACACCTAAAACACAAACAGAATACATTATGGAGACCACAATCAGTCAGTGTTAATAACAGCTATAATGCATAATAGCTGGACAGCTACCCACCCTGATGTGTAAGCATTAAACATTCCAGCTGACAACACATTAAACAGCAGTACATTGCTAAACTTTAGTACATTCACCCTGTGCATCAGAACCATGTTAGCATGTCTCTGCATTGATGGTATGGATGACAAAGATGTGGTACAGGTATCATGATATGCACAGGGTGTGGTGTGGGTTTGCCAGAGGCCTAGGCTGAGCCATTTGGTTGACATCATTTGTGTGGGTCAGGGGGTTCTTTATTAAATGATCTGTGCAGATGTGAAGTGTGTGTAGGTATTAAGGTGCCCTAGCTGTGTTGGTGATGTGTGTATATATGTATGCACACAGTTCTGCTATGTGGCTGCCCTATACAGGGGTATGTTAGACAGCTGTGGACCATACATGCCAGGGTGTACGGTTCACCTTGTCTGGCCATGGACACAGGAACTGAGCCTGCCAGGGATTGCATGGGCACCAGGCAGAGGCAAAGATATGGTACTCTCCCCTGACGATGACAATTGTCCGCTGGATCCACATCCTGTTGGGACCAGCCAGGACCACATGCACATGGCCTGCTGCATTGTGGTGTGGACAGAACCCACCCTGCAGTGCTGCTGCTGGTACTGCCACTACGGGAGCAGCCGTGAGATGTTGCATGTCCTTGTAGACTCCCACCTGTTGGTGTTGCTGACCTACATCCACATGGCTGACACCCTAATCCCACCACATGCTCTGCCACAGACACCACATGGTCGAGGATTCCCAGGATCTCACCCAGCCATCTATCCATGACCTCTGCAAAATAAAGGTGGGCATCTGCATGATCACAGATGTAATCACGTACAGCAGGAAGTGTAGCCCCCTGGAGCCTCAGACTATCTCTGGTGTAACATTTCATATGTGTCTGTGCCTCCATTATGGCCTGAAGTATGCATCTGGTTACACTTCTGCCAGGGGCATGATGGCCAGCAGCCCTCCTATGAGCACCCCTGTACATCTGCCTGTGTGGGTCCTTGCCAGTCATCTGGCTATAGCTGTTGTGTGCAAACACACTTGCCATAGTCACCACACTTTCCTGTCCCATGCCACCACGTGCCAATTGCCCCTCATCTATGGCCACTGGTGATGGGGTATGTGTGGGCATTGTGACTGTGTGCAAGGATGGGGTGGATAAAAGTGGAATGCCAACCAATGGCAAAGATTCAGCCCCTGACAGCCCTGCCTGTGCCTTATTATGCCTATCATCATAGTCAGAGTGTGTATGGACACTAACATCAGTTTGCCTGCAGGAGGGAGCCTGACCCACCTCGCCACCTGTGAGGGGCAGACAAGAAATGTAAATTAAGACCTGTATGTTATGGTTTACATCTACACAGACACAAACAAACACATACACACACACACACACACACACACACACACACACACACACACACACACACACACACACACACACACACATGTACACTTACAGATGAGGTGGCACAAAGATATTACACAGACCTCACATTACCCAACAGTCGACATGCATGACATATGGCACTCAGCAGCATGCACTGTAGCCATTCATAATCCTTGTTACCAACATTATACATCTCTGTGATGCAAGACTTGTGTTAGTAGGTGATGTCCCTTCCCCTGGAACACATTGCACCCATGTACACATTATTGCTGTGCACCTGTACAGCACACTGACATGTACTGTGCACCATCCCTCACATGTGTACAGACCATTGCTAAATGTGTAGATGTCTGGCAGTTATGTTTGCTCTGTTGCTCATAGCCCCTATGTGTTTGTCTGACACATAACTGGGATGATATAAGGACTGATGTCAATAGTTTATGTCTGACCATTGATTTGCAGATCTCATCATCAGCAGTGCATGTATGTTCAATAATATCCGGTTACACCAACAACCTTCAAAGCTTAATGTGGATATGAGGAGTGTACACACCCTTGTTGACATACCAGCCTCTTCTATGATATACAATGGGCCCACAATACTGCATTTGTTAACATTACACACACCTGATATGTGACATATGACCTGTGCAATCCAATGCAGTATCAAACAAATGTGTTAGTCGTGAAGATGCTGAATGAGATGCATACAATATGTGGGCTGCATAAGTGTGCACACCCTTAACACAATGGTTTGTTGAAGCACCTGTTAAGTGAATTACAACAGTCACTATTCCTGGAAGCAGTATACTTGCATGGCCCTTCTTCACTTGGCATTATGTGGTCTGTCTGCCCTACAAAGGAGTCCCAACTCTGCAAGATTGCAAGGCCAGCTCATGTGCACAGCCCTTGGAGGTCACGCAGTGGCTTCATTGTTGCAGTAGAGTCTGGTTTATGTCTGGCACAATTCATAACCCTGACTGTGTTCAGATACAGCCATTCTTAGCTAGCTTTGGATGTATGCTTCAGTTCACTGTTGTGTTCCAAGCTGACACCCCTCCCCATCCTCAGCCTTATTGCAAACACCTGACAACTGTGGGTCACACATGAGTGTTATTTTGCAGTGTTCCAAATTCCAACCACCATGTCAACTGGCCTAGTACCAGCTAATGAACAGCAACCCTAAAGGTGTACACTAACAGCAAGCTAAATGTTGAGGATTTTGGCCCTGAGGTGGAGTGAGGTGTTGCTTGTGCACTACATGTATCTTTATAGATACTGTCTGTAGATTTGAGCCTTGGTCTCATGACACCATCACACATTGCAACACATGCCTTTGGGAGACTTGATGTTACGCTTATGCTACCTGTACAGAGCCCTGAATGATGTTTCATATGGGATAAATCTTCTGTCTGATTACCCTAACCCATAGGCCACATGTATGCTGAATCCAGGCGATTGTCGACACAGGTACTGAACAGGCAGTACTTGGTAGACATTCCTGCAATTCTCTTAGTGTTACTGCATGTCTCTGGGCAGCCTCCATGACCGGTATGCAACATGTTTTGTCATCTGGCTTGGATGGGCATCTGATTATTTTCTACATCACTGTTGTCCCATATTATATACACCTATAGATGACTGTCTGCACTGTTTGCCATGGTATATGCAATGGTGAGGTAAGGTTACTTTTCCCACTCATGTTTGCTACCTTTTGGATATAGGATCCATTTTATGGTTTGCAAGATATGTGCAAGCCATGGCTGCCTGTGTTGCAGGCGACTGGGCAAAAATCATGGACATACTTCTTGGACAGCAGACCATTACTTGGTGTGACATTGAGGCCCTCTACTTGATGGCAGGTGTGTACTCAAGAAGAGTGAATGCTGTCAGTACATCACACGCTGCCTCCACAATATGTTATTTGGAGTGTGTGTACACATATGCTTCCAGTGTTTTGTAAGGTTTGTATTCCCCACATTTGTTGTCCTAACATAGGTTTCCATATTACACATTCATTGCTCATGTTAGGATCATATTACAGGTTCTAAAAGTGTGGAATGTGTTATTGTGGCCTGCCATTGTATATATATATATATATATATATATATATATATATATATATATATATATATATATAACAGAAACAGTAGCCATTGTAATAGTGGTGTATACACTGTTGTATCCACTGTATAAGGGTAATGTTTAATACATGTCTATTACAGGCCATTTATCCCACCATTTTGTTTATCTCTGTCCACACATCTGGCACTCACAGGTTGTGAGGTTTACTGCAGGACTCGCACATAACCTTCAGATATGCCACCATGGTGACCACTGTGATGCAGTGCAGTTAACAACAACATATATGAACATCTACACCATGCATTATGGGTAGGTGTGTTAAACGTGTGCATGGCAAATAGCATGGCCTTAACATGGCCAGTGTATTGGCAAACCTGAACATAACAACTCCATACTCACCAGCTACAGGCTGCTGTCCCAGTTGTATACCAGAGGGACCTAAATAGTTGTGTGAGAGAAGCAATGTCAGTAGCCACACCTGTGACATTGGTACATGGTGGAAGCAGCATTTCAGCACATCAACAGTACAAACCCCAATACTATGGATTATGCACATCTGTGCATTACTACACTCCAGCAACAGACTATCCTATCTGACATATGCATGTAGATACTTTACAGATACAAATGGATAAGCAACAGTGTTCTAGTAATGTGCACTGAGGCCTTACCTGCATGTACCTCGTCCATTGTGTGGGTGGCACCCACCTCTGCAATGCTGTTGTCTTCAGCTTGTTGGTGTGTCTAGCAGGCGGGTGCCCCAAGGCTGGTGAGGAGCTCCTCAGCATGTGTCAGTGGGGGCTGGATGGCCTGACCCCCACCTGTGGCTAGCTGGTCCCTCACAATGGCAGCAGCACACTGATGGGTGTGGCAGATGAGTTCTGTGCAACAATGCCGCACCTGCTCATAATTTCAGCTGTGCAGACCAACATCATTTAACCTGTGGATGAGCTCGTTCCACAGGGCAGTCCTCTTCTGCAGATCCTGGGCTTTGCAGCTGAATAAGATGCTGTGATGTTGTATGAGATGTTGTATAATGGTCTCATTCTCCATGCT
The DNA here is from genome assembly GCF_019279795.1 of Protopterus annectens. Lineage (NCBI taxonomy): Eukaryota > Metazoa > Chordata > Ceratodontiformes > Protopteridae > Protopterus > Protopterus annectens. Next base: position 940,920,511 of record NC_056725.1, on the reverse strand, counting down.
GGTGAAGGCAGGGAGCCGTGGACAATGCATATTACCTGGAAGGCATAAACAGGATAAATGGTCACAGGACCTCATACGGTTGTCCACTTGCACATCAACAGTGGATATTACTTGCAACTCATCCAGACTATACGATAACACTGTAAGCTATCATGGCTTTGGCATCTTGCATTCCACTCATGTCCCTGCCCTGTCTAGTTCCCCCAGTGTTGGACACTTAATTGCATAATCCACTAATCTCCATTCATTTCTGTATAGAGGGACGACAGTGTCCATCTTCCATGTCAATGGTGTGTGGATGGTGGCAAGTCTGTGTTTGACGGTAGTGTGTGATGGCGCTGTGAGCACATGCCTGGGTTCATGTAGTAGGCAGACTGTGATGTTCTCATGCCCCATGGAGTCTTGCTATTGTTACCATCAGTCAGCATTATTTACATGCTCACCATTGATGTGGCAGGAGTGTGGATTATGTGCATATCCTCCTGTACAAATGTTGTGGACAGGGTTTCACTGTTCCCACCTAGCCTGTCTGATGCAGGTTGCCTGTATCCATGGCATATGTGTTTGAGGTGTGCTTTATCCCCAGTACAGGTTGAATTGTGTTACTGTCTCTGAGACTGACTACATATGTGGAGACATTTTTGCAAATGGCCTTGGTGGTGTGGATATGTCACATTTATAGTCAAAGTCAGCCTTACAGGAAGTCACCTGTGAACCTACATGCTTGCTCAGATAGAGGTGGACTTGCTTCCAAGTTGTGGTCTGCACCTATGTGTCCCTGTACAGCCACTATAGCAACCTATTATGTGCTTTGTGTATTGCTGCTGTCCACCAAGGGGAATTACTTTACTGTTGGTGGGGACTGGTTGTACAGGTCAGGTACTGCTGATTCCATATAGCTGCAGTGGATATAAAGTGTACACACCCCTGTTACAAGGCCTGGTAGTTGTGCAATTGAAACATGACCCCACAAAAGCTCATGTTAACACAATCCCCACCTGTAATGTGACCTATAGCCTGCTCAATTCAATTGAGAACATAACAATCTGACCTGTGGACACATATGGGAAATAATACTCAGTACAGTAAGCCAGGTGAATGTGTGTGCACACCCTTAAACTGATATGTTGTGTAAACACCTGCTGAGATGATTACAGCATCTATTTGTCTTGGTTTGTACTCTAACATCATGTCACATCTTCACTTGGCAATGGCTGCTCACCTTCCATGAAACAGCTTTGTTTCATTTCCAATGGAATTGTGCAGGATATGAGTCACATTTTCAGGTGAGAAACATTTTGAAATGACTTTCTGTGGTCTCAATGGCATACAGCACACAAACCTGGCATTCCAACAGGGATGAGTACACTTTGGATATCAAGTGTCTATGGGTGTTGATATAGCTGTTAGTGGTAGGCATGGACAGTGGGTCATAAGACAGTTGTACACATCTCTGATTACTACCTGATAGTCATACCTACTGTAGTACCCATATCAGTGTCATGGCAATGCAGCAATCAGTAGCTGTACACATTTTTTTGTTGTATGCAGTGACACTGATGTTATATATATGTGCAACCTGCACAACCTATTTTCCAGACTGCTTGTGACCCATGTTATTACTTTTGTGCCTTTCAGCTGAACATACGTATACATACACATGCTCAGGGGATACCTGGTATACATTTGTGTTCTATCTCAGTATGGCACACTGTATATACAGTCTTGCAGCTCAATCATACACCTCAATCTGTTATACCAGGACTTCTGGGCAATGGTCCACATCAATGGGTGACAACAGGGAAATCAATATTGATAATAATATAGCTGGCATCACATGAATATATGTAAATGTGACTACAGATATCAGTCATAAATGTGAATATTGTCCAACAGAACACTGTACAGTTGAATGTTATTAATTCAATATATTACATGCAGTTAAACACACACATCTGCAACAGTACTTTACTATGCACTTGCCCTATATAGGTATCTCAGATTTACCATACAAACATGTACAATACTCATATTCACAGGTAACATATGGATATGGGCAACATCCCATTAACTGGCCTAGCAGTGGCACAGTCATGACTCTTTGACAGACACTGTAGTGGTTGCCATATGTGAGCTGTCCTTTCCCAGGGTGAGTCAGGCTCCTCAGCTATGACCCGACCTATCCACCTCTTGGATCCTCACATGTGGACAAAGCCTAACATTGGGGGGGTATATAGGGACAAATCTTAAATATGCCTGTTACAAACCTATGAAGTTTGTAGCATAATATATTTGGCATTACCATAACTGTTCTGACGGTGGTGAGGTCTGGATCTCAAGTGTTTCTCATTACTTAATGACTTCCATCTCCAGCCATTTGCCAGACTAATATAGATGTTAGGAGGAACAGACCAAACACTATGATGGGTAAATCTTGACATTCTGTGAAGATTTGCACAGTTGACGGTTATGGCCCACTGCAGACAGAGCCAGAAGGTATGTCCATAGCAGTTGTTCAGCAGGACATCATTACAGCAAGTCTTGATGGTACATATAAATCTTTCAAATTTATCTCTCCCATTATTACAGACTGAGTACTCCATTCAATTACATGCTTACATGTTTCACATACCTGTTATATTATTATGCTCTCTTCTGCTTCTGTTGATGTGTTCCTTTTTTGTTTGTTTTCTTTTTTCTTTTTTAGTATTATGTTTGCTTCTTCTTTCTTTTTTCCACTCTCTCTCCCCCTCTCTCTCTCTGCACTACAGGGATTGAGCTGGTTTGAATAGGCTGCAGCATGGCTTTTGTAGGTGATGCTCCTGATCAGGTGATGGCCTCTGCACCAATCGGTATTCCCCACTTGCTAATTGCATGCAGGCAACTGTGTAGTTCTTCCAATAGCCAATGTCATAGCAACCCAGTACTATAAATTACTACATCACATGGGCGTTGCCCCTTTACCTTGCCTGTATGGAAGACATCCTTCATGTGTGGAGGCAGCAGTGTTACAGACAGCAGGTAGGAATACCTCTTACAAGACTTGTGGAGACAGGCCAACTACATGTTTGTATAAAGTTCCAGACCCAGGGACAGAGTGTAAGTATTGTTGTTATATGCTTTGAATACTGCTAGTTTTACTGGGTTTGTGTGTACATGATAGTTTTGCATGGAATGCAGTCTGTCTGCATAGCTCTGAAACTGTGGGGCTATCCACATGATGGCCAGAGGTTTTCCTGTTATGTTTTGTCTGTTCCCCACAGAGGTGTTTTCCTTGACAAATCAGCTGCATTGTCTCTGTTGCTTGCTATCAGTACATGGCAACATCCATTTGTGTTTCTGATATCATATTCCTCAGAAAGGGTATGTTGCAACCAATCCTGTAAAACCAGCAACTTTCACAGTGTATTACAGCAATATTTCAACTATGGCCCTGTGTTTTGGCCTCTGTCCTCCATTTATATACCAGGCTTTGTCCAGATGTCCTGCAGTAAGAGGTTGATAGGTATATGGTCTATCGCTATTTAGTGCTGACATTCCTGCTATCATTCCAGTGATGGTGTGGACTCCCACACATGTTGTGGGGTAGGGGCCATATATATGAGGGCTACAGCTGGATAACATGTGTGACCCTGTACAGTCAAGAGGTCAGTGTATAGAGAACGCTGTTATATGACCTTGTAAGATATTTTATGGGGAGGGTATTAAATGACTTCAGCCTAGGCTATTAGAACATGTCAGGGACATTACTAATCAGAAACATAAAGGTATATGGCTGTACATTTGCATACATTTCACCATGGGGACAGTGGTGGATTAGAGCTTACTGTTTTGCACACAGTTCTGTTTGTCAGTGTGATAGTACAGTTTGAAGTTAAGCATTGTTATGTAAAGGATCCATTTACTTGCTACTTTTACCCCTAGGGGGTTAACTACAAAGTGTAATTGGAGGCTGTTGAACTAAATCTGTACTTAAATGTTGATTGATTCTTGTCTTCAAGGCATGTGTGAGTTTTTACTGTTATGCTACTTGAAGGCTTTGGCCAAGACAGCAGAGTATCTTACATTTTGCAGAATCCTGTATCATATGTTTATTTTGATAGCTGCATTAATCAGTTATTTTGTATTTCAAACACCTACATTCTATAAGAAATATCATACACAATGTGAATTGTAGATCTGAGAACTCGAACAAAGAGAGAACCCAAAACGGAATTGAAAACCACAGATTTATTGAAGTAATCACAAAAATAATCCAAACACAAAACTGCAATGCTGATACTTTAAAGGTTAAGCGCTTTCATCTGGTGTGCCCCAGACTTCATCAGAACCAATGAAAACTTCAGTTACACCATATTTATGTTACTTTTGGCGCCAAAAAAACAATTAAATATTAAAAGAACTTATAACTTAGATGAATAAACATATTAATAAATTTCCACAAATAATTACTAAAAACATGTATACTAACAATACAGTATTAAAATACCTAAAAAATTGTGTCATAACTATTAAGAAAACTGAATACTTATACTATATATACTACTACTGTATGCAAATAAGATATATTATATTTTTGTTTTTTTGGTGCCAAAAGTAACATAAATATGGTGTAACTGAAGTTTTCATTGGTTCTGATGAAGTCTGGGGCACACCAGATGAAAGTGCTTAACCTTTAAAGTATCAGCATTGCAGTTTTGTGTTTGGATTATTTTTGTGATTACTTCAATAAATCTGTGGTTTTCAATTCCGTTTTGGGTTCTCTCTTTGTTCGAGTTCTCGGATCTGCTTGGGCCATTTGGAGGATCTAGGTGTTTGTGTTTCTTTTTACAATGTGAATTGTACACAAATAAACATTTACATTTATGCAAAAGGTGTGATGTTATGTCCTTTGCATTGAGTGTGGGTATATGTTCTAATGCAATAATTCTCATTTCTAGGAATGAATCGGAGACTCTGGCTATATGAGAAGGTGGCAACTGCAGGAATGATGCCTGTTTAATATACTATGCACTCGCAATATATACTCCCTTTATCTATCTATCTATCTATAAGTATGTGTGTATATATATATATATATATATATATATATATTTAAATGTGTATGTGTGTGTGTGTGTGTGTGTGTGTGTGTGTGTGTGTGTGTGTGTGTGTATATATATATATATATATATATATATATATATATGTGTGTGTGTGTGTGTGTGTGTGTGTGTGTGTGTGTGTGTGTGTGTGTAGATATATATATATATATATATATATATATATATACATATATCATTTGAATGTTTAGTGCTTCCATGTTGTACATTTCATATAGTAGACTGACTGTTCTGCGTGATATGTTGGAGAAATCATCCCAACCTTTTACAGCTCAGATGTCTTAGTGGTAACTTGCTGTGGCTATGGTGTGCAGGGTCCTGGGTTCAAGTCTTGCAAAGGCTGATTATTTTGTTGCTGAGCAGAACAAGGGCTGTTGGATACAGAGTGATTAAGGCACTTTTAAGCAGCTGTAAGTGGGTTTGCAGTGTGGTGAACATTGCTAACTTCCTGTTAAATATGCTTGCGGACAGTTAGCCTTTAAAAGTGCTTAATCTGTGTAGGCATTGCTTAGCACCATGCAAACAGGCTTAGTCCCACTTACTACTTCTTACTCCCACTTACCCCCATGCTAATTTCTTAAAAAGAAAAGAAAAAAGGTGTGATAGGAAAGTGGTGAAAAAGGGATCCTGAAAAAGGTAAAACAATATGACAGATAGCTAGGGATGTGCAGGATGGTGTAGGGAACATCCATAGCTGTCCATTTATTCTACAGCAACAGCTGTGCATACATACTGAATTTGGAGATAAATTTGGACACTCAAACCCCTGAGATAGGGGTGAGGACAACAATAATGTGTTGTGAAGCCAGTTAGACCAGATTACATGTGTCCAGTGGACTCATGTGCAAAATGGACAGCTACGTATGGGGTGAGATTCTTTTTTTCGGAACAGATTGCCTTTTTTTTAAGGTGAGAGTGGGATGTTGGGGAAGGATATTAGGTATATTTGGGGATGTAGGTTGGGTAAGAATACAGACAAGACAGACAAAACAGCATACAGGGGCAGTATATGACACATGTGGGGGTAAATACCTTGGACAGGGAGGGGGTTTGGAAATCGGAAGCCCATGTGTTCCCAAATGGAAACAGTGGGACTGAGGTCCACACCCATGGGCAGTCACCACAGCACCTTCACAGTCCTGAAGGTGGCTGTGCTGGGGATGAGCAGGAGGGACAGGCTGTCCCTCTAATTGCATCACACAGCCCTCAAGCTGGCATAGCAGATCTCCAAACTGCTTTCAGAGCTCACTATGCACCAATCCCCAGACCTGGCTTCGGGTGATGGTATCCTGTCCATGTCCACTCCTGTGGGACAAACCCCATCCCCTGAAGTGGTTCCACCCAAAGGTGGTGCAGGACCAGCGGACAAGGAGGTCCTAGATGTGCTGGGGTCTGGTGCCATGGCCAGATGAGGTGGGAGAGGTGCATCCACTGGGACTGGCCTTCCTAAATGTGTTATGGTGTTCCAGTTTTAGAACAGATGTGGGTTAGTAATAGTCAACACAATCCAGGATTAGTTATAACAGCATGCATAGATATTCCCATTAACCCAAAACAACAGATTTTGAACAGTTGCATAGTAAACAGTATACATGCATATATGGAACCACACTGGCCATTACAACGACATGTAGGTTACATTGATAGCAACAAGCCACCAATTATAGTATTTCAACATGGAACATTAATAGAAACACATTTCAATATTTGTTGAACAATAGGACATATGTCCCAACAGTATGTTTGGTGTAAAACATACCCATTGATTTGTGTGTTTAGATTATTGTTGCAGATATGGTGTGGGGGGATGCTAATTAACAACTTGTATATCCTTACAATGCTCACAACTTTAATGATAATTGCTGTAATCATTACTTTACAGGTGTTATTACGGCAGGGGTATCTTTGTACACAGTGTATACTTCAACCATCTTATAGCTACATTCTACTTCTCTTACCTAGTAGACCTGTGGGGGGAATGTTTGTTAACACTACCTGACTGTTTCTACACATATTCCCAGATTCCTAGTTAAAATTATTATTCATACAGCTTACTACCACTCCCAGAATTCTAACCATGGCTGTGTCTGCTAAAAATACAACAATTTGTGTTCCATCAGAATACACTATTGAGAAACTGCTGTCTTTTCTTTCAGTGTTTTTTTGTCTAAGTCTCTCTTGGTTGTACAATCTTACCTTGCAATTACAACATTCTTATACAGACATTCCTAGTCATATTTTTTATGTAGCACAGTGTGGGTAACAGTGGTTGACACAACATTACTATTCAGATATCAGATCTTGGTGAATGCAACATGTCAAGCCATACAATACCAGTGTAAACACAACCAGTCCAGGATTTAGAACTTTATTGCCAGGCAGTTTACAGTTTTATATAAATATGACCGATATGGGACTATTACTGTCATATTATCTGGTTTATTCATTACAAACCATACACATTTTTATACTGCCTGGTGACATTCTACTCCTTTATATTTATTTGGTATGGCTACAGTTGTTAGAATAACAGGTCTTGCATTCGCATGCATTTTCTGAAGGGTATGACATCTAAAACTTAGTTCTGCCATTATTTTCTAATTTCATTCTTTAATGATATGCCACTACTTTGGCAATGGCCACTTATTTATTTCACAGTCGTACACTATACGGCAGAAATCTGGAATTCTCTGGAGATATCTCCTGTTGGGGGTTTACATTCTGTGAAAAGAGCAATCTCACTCTTTTTACATTGCCGTACGGCAATTCTTGTGTGCAGGGGGCATGTATCTTGTGAGAACACTGCTCTCAGACACATCCCCTGTGCTCATACACATTTCCATGTATGTATTGCAGCACAGCAGCGTGCCTTCATGCATATGCATGGAGCTCTGCTGTGCTGCTCCCATGTAGTCCCTTCTGTGCAGGAATAGGCTATTCCTGCATGGAAATTTGCTGAATCCCGGGGAATGTTTGACAGGGTGTGTGTTAATGTATAATTAATGCCCTTCCAGGGGTGTAGAGACCCTTCACCTGAGGTATCGAGCCTCATAACACCCCTGGGCAGGCATTAATTACATATTAACACACACCCTGTCAAGCATTATTGCTTTCTTGAAACACTGGTCATCCTTTTTGTTTAAGAAGCATCAATACAATTGCAACAATTCAAGCAAACTGCTTTTCATTATTGTAAGATTATTGACTTCTTTGACTTATACCATTCAGTATACTCCACTTCACTCTGCTGAATAGGTTTAACATTTGTTCATTAATTCTTTTCCTCTTGATGCAATAACTTCTGTATAGTGATGCCTGCTAGAATTCCAAGGTCTTTAACTACAATACGTGCAAGTGTATAACAGCAACTGTTCAAAGGGCTGTATCACATACAATTACTGTACATGCAAAGTTTGCATCAAATATACTTACTGCATATGCATGGGGTGTATCACATACATTTACTGTAAATATGTGGGCTGTGTCACATCCAATTACTGCATATATATATTAAGTGTATCATGCACATATACTGTACATGTAAGGATTTTGTCTCATGCACCCCATGCATGTACAGTAAGTGTTTGTGATACAACCCATGCATGCACAATCAGTGCATGTAATGCAGCACCTGCATGTACAGTAAATATATATGGTACACCCAAACATGTACAGTAAGCATATGTGATGCCGCCCATTCATGTGCAGTAAGTATATGTGATACAACCCATGGATATTCAGTAAGTATATGTAATACAGCCTATGCATATAAAGTAAGCATGTATAATAAGTGCATTTGTTACAGCCTTTGCATGTACAGTAAGTGTATGTAATACAGACCATGCATTTAAAGAAAGTTTATGTAATAGCCTTTGATCATCACGTGTCTACAGTGGTGAGGAAATCATTCTATTTTGCACAACTTATGAACAAAGGTGTGGCATCTAGGTCCAAGGAATTCATTGTTCCACTGTATTCAGCATTCATCAGACCTATCATTGAGTACAATGCCCCCTTTGGTATGTACCTGGCCAGGCATATCCAACAATTGGAATGTCACAGAGGTTCCTCGCTAAAAGAATACAGGGCATAAGTAATATGTCCTATGCAGACCGCCTCAAAGCCCTATCCCTGGATTCTACCTCCCACAGTCTTTTGAGGGGAGATCAATGCCTGGCATGCAGGGCATTGTCAGACCTCACTATGATGAAACTCCTGCATATCCACAAAACAAACAGCACCAGAATTACTGGTTATAAAGACTTAAACCTTGCCTGTGATATAAATAGCACCTGCTGGAGAGATAGGCATGTATCCCAGAGACTATCCCATCTATGGAACAGGCTCCCCATCCATGTGAAGCAGAGCTCCTCCCTAACCCAATCCAAGTGCAACTTGGAAAACTGGATGGGAAACTGGAAATTCATCCTTCGTTTGGCACCTATGTCTCTAATGGACAGAGATAACCTGTAAATGGTTCATCTCCCAGGCCCATGCTTACACTTATCAAGGATATCAGAACTTGCCAGAGTTATGGGATGCACGGCTAGGCTTAAAAAGGCCCTTGTGGTCATTAGCCTAGTAAACACCTATGAACCTATACAACTCACACATATAAAGTAATTGTATGTGATGTCACCCATATATGTACAGTAAGTGTATATGATACAACTCACACTTGTATAGTAACTATATATCAAAAAAGCCACATATGTACAGTAAGTATACATGATATAGCCCATGTGTGTACAATAAATAAATGTGATACAACCCATGCATGCACAGTTAATGTAATACAACCCACGTATGTACAATAAATGTATTTGATAAAGCACATGTATGTACAGTAAGTGGATGTGATACAACCCATGCATGTATAGCAAGTGTATGTGATATAGCCAATGCTAGTACAGTAAACGTATGTGATACAAGCTGTGCAGGTAAGTTAGTGTACGAGATTCCATCCACACATTTACAGTAAAATACAAAAGCGATATGTGTATGTGATATAGCCCACCAATGTAGAGTCAGTGTATGTGATACAGCCCATTCATTTATGGTAAACATATATGATACAACCCATATGTATGCAGTAAGTGTATGTGTATGCGACACAAAAATCACATGTAAAATAAGTGTGCATGAAACAGCTCATGCAAGTATAGTAAGTGTATGTAATACAGACCATGCAAGTAAATTCAGTGTGAGTGACACAAATAATGCAGGTACAGTAACTGTATGTGATACAGCCCATGCATTTACAGTAGGTGTATGTGATAGAACTCACACATACACAGTAAGTGTATCTGATACAGCCTGTGCATGTACAGTAAGTGTATGTAATACAAACTATGCAAGTACACTAAGTATAAGTGATAAAATCCATGCATGTACACTACATGTACGTCATGCAGCCATGCATGTACTTTAAGTCTAGGAGCTAGAAACCATGCATACACAGTAAGTGTGTATGATAAAGCCTTTGCAATGTCTATGTGATGCAACCCATGCATTTACAGGAAGTGTATGTGATACAATCTGTACATGTACTGTAAGTGTATGAAATACAAACATGAATGTACAGAACATATATGTAATACAACCCACACATGTACAGTGGACTGTATGTGTAACCACAATACAAAAATGGTAAGAATATGTGATACCACCCACAAATGTACTGTATGTGTATTTCATATGATCCATGTATTTGCAGTAAGTTTATGTGAAAGAACCTACAAATGTACAGTATGTGCATGTGATACAACACATGTATGTTCAGTTAGTGAATCTGATACCATCCATGCATACACAAGTGTATGTAATACAGATAATGCATGTACATTAAGTGTATGTGATACAACCCATGCATGGACAGTAAGTGTATATAATATAGTCTATGCATGTAGTGTAAGTGTATGTGATGCAACCCATGTATGCACAGTAAGAGTATGTGATATAACCTACACATGTACAGTAAGTTTATGTGATGCAATCCCTATATGTACAGTACATGTATGTGATAAATCCACTGCATGTACATAAAGTGAATACATTACAGCCCATGCATCTACAGCAAATGTATGTAATACAGTCTATACATTCACAGTAACCAAATATGATACAATCTACATATGTACAGCAAGTCTATATGATACAACCCATGCATGTACAGTAAGGCTATTTAATATAGCCAATGTAAATTTAGTAAGTGTACGTTGTTCAACCTACCCATGTACAGTGTGTATACATTCTACTATCCATACAAAAACAGTAAGAGTATGTGATTTAACCCACACATGTACAGTGAATGTATATGATGAAACCAACAGATATACCCTATGGGTATGTGATACAGCCCATGCCTGTACAGTACACTTATATGATACAGCCCATGTATAAACAGTAAGTGCATGTGCTACAACCCACGCATGTAATGCAGTATATGTATGCTTGATTGCCCATGTATGCACAACAACACATGTATATAAAATAAGTGTATGTGATACAGCTCATACAAAACAGTAAATGCATGGGATACCACCCATTCTTATACAATAACTATATGTGATACTGTTCATGCATGTGTAGTAGGTGTATATAATAAAACCCATATATATATATATATATATATATATATATATATATATATATATATGTGTATATATATATATATATATATATATATATATATATATATATATATATATATGTATACAGTAAGCACATCTGACACCACCCACCCATATACAGCAAATGCTTGTGATAGAAAGCATGCATGTTCACTAGGATGTGCAGTAAGTGTGTGTGATACAGCCTATGCATGTGCACATAATGTACATGCATACAGTGTATGAATGCACATTATATGTATGTGATACAACCCTCACATGTACAGTGTGATGCAGCCCATGCATGTACAGTGAGTGTATGTAATACAGCCCATGCAGATGTAACCTGGAATAGGCTACCCTTTAACATACGTAACATTAGTAGTACCATCTGCTTCAAAACCAAAGTCAAAAACTACCTCCTGTTGGTTTACTGTGTTGGTAAAGCTAACAAGGGCTGTGATAGTACTGTGATTGGGATGGAATCTGTGCTGGGTTTTGTTTAGCAGTTTATTAGTGAGGAGATAGTGCATTATTTGGAAATGTATACATTTTTCAAGGATTTTAGATAAGGGGATAGAATGGCAATTGGACGGTAAATAAATAGTTCCATGGAGTTACCTCCTTTGCGGAGTGGTATTATATGCAAAATTTTCCACAGAGAAGGAACGCGTTGTTCTGATAAAGAACAGTTAATGCGCATAAAGAGTGGGTAAGAGATGGCTTTGGCTGCAAACTTTCGATATTCTGCAAGCAATTTGTCAGCGGCCAGGGATGTGGTTTTAAGCCTATATAGGTATTTATATATTATGCTAGTTGGCAGTATGTAAGGAGAACAGGTTTTGGTGTTTTGGTACAGAAGATAGGTTTGGATGTGAAGTAGGAAAACTACTACTGGTGAGGGCTAGGATGGATTTGGTGAAGTGTTCATTGAATTCGGTGGCAATATTATTAGTGGTGGTATCAATGTTTGATGGTGGACTACTGGTCTTTCCTGGTTGTAGGATTTTATTAATGGCAGCCCAGAATTTCTGTGGGTTATTTTTTGTTTGGTTTGAATGCCTATATAGTGGTTCCTTTTGTCTGTCCTAGTTTGTTTTATTGGCTTTGTTGCTTAGTTCCTGGTATGCCTGTCTATTTGTTTGAGTTTTATTTTGATGCCACGAGTCCCATGCTTTATCTCTTTGTTTTAGTAGTAGACTGGTATCTGTGGTCAGCCAGGGGGTATAATTGGATTTAGTTCTGACAGTTTTGATAGCGGCAAGATGATTTAGAATGTTTAGTAAAGTATCATTGAAGTAGTCTACGGCACTTTCCAGGGGGAGAGATGAGTGTGGTCTCCAGTTACATTGATTAAGTGCAGATATAAAGTCATGGGTTTTGAAATTCTTTATATACCAGATTTTTTGGAGGGTGGAGAATTTTTTAATGGATTCACTTTGTGTCTAATTATTAGTGTGAGAAGGTAGCCACTGAGGTTGTCTGGGAGGGAGCCTGAGAGGTAGGATTGAGATGGTCTATTAGTAAGGATCCAGTCTAGGGTGGACTCTTTTTTTGATGGTTTATCTACCTGTGTTCTGGTTTGATTAGTTGAGTGAAACCATGTAGGTTAATGTGGTCATTGGGGTGGAGCGAGTTAGAGGAGGACCAGTCAATATTAACATCACCTAGTATGATTTTTTTCTTGGGAAAATTTTTGTGATGTCCAGTCTAGAATGGATTCTACTGTGTTGATGCTATTGCCAGGGAGTATATAGGTACCAATTATATGTAAGTGTTTTTTTGAGCTGATTTTTCAGCTTAGTGAACATAGTTTCTGCATTACTGAACTTGGGTTGTTTGGTGGCTAACAGTTCAACAGTCAGGTTGTTTTTGAAGAGGAGAGCAATGCCTCTGCCTCTTTTGGATATTTTGTCTTGTCTAAGAACATTGTAACCACATGGAACAAAGTCATTATTATCGTTTAGTGGTTTGAGTCAGGTCTCGGTGAGAAGGACTATGTTGGGGGAGTAAAGGGCCAGGATAATGTATAGCTCTGGGATTTTGTTCAGTATGCTCCTTATGTTTATGTTGAGTATAAAGAGAGCTGCTAGCCAAAATAGGGGAAGCCAACTCAAGCAGTCAACCTGTAATGAGTGGTGTACCCTGGGATCAGTCTTGAGACCCTTGTTGTTTGGAATATACTTCTTTCTAAGGTGCAGGCCAAAACCAGTGGGCTATGGCTGACCAAGTTTGCAGATGACTGTAAGCTGGGTGCTGTCATCAGTTCCCCTAGTGATGTGGACATCCTCCAAAAGGGTCTCACCCAAACATATGACTGGTGCCAGAAACATGGTCTCCAACTGAATGCCAAAAAATGCATCATCATCCCCTTTGGGGAAAGTGACATCCCCACAAATTATCACATTAATAACAAGGTCCTAAGCACACAATCAGTCATGAGGGAGATGGGCACCCAGGTTGATAGCAAACTGAGTTTTGACCACCATATTGCCTCCATTGTACTGAAAGCTTTCTACATGGCCCATCTCATTAGTAAGGGTATCACATCCAGGGACAAGGTGGTCATAACATCCCTGTATTCTTCCCTTATAAGACCCATTACTGAGTACAGTGTCTTTCGGCATGTACCTCACAAAGCACCTGCAGCAGCTGGAGAGACCACATAGGTTCCTCACCACTAGAATACAGGGCCTCAGACATCTACCCTACACAGACATGCTAAAGGCCCTGTCTCTCTATTCAGTCTCCTACAGACTCCTCAGAGGTTACCTCTGTGTAGCATACAAAGCAATTTCAGACCCCGCCTTGATGGGACTGCTGCATATCCGCAAGTCTAGCTTCAGTCAAGTAACCCACATGTGCAACCTCAACCTGGTCTGTGACATCAACATGACTTTGTGGGACAGATTTGTGTCCCAGAACCCCCCCCCCCTTCTGTGAAATAGACTCCTGTTCCATGTCAAGCAGAGTACCTCATTAACACTTTTTAAGAGCAACCTGGATAACTGGCTGGGGAACAGAAAATACACCCCTGGGATTCCAACTGTGTCCCTGCTAGACAGGGGCATCAGGTGCTGACGTGTTGGAACATGGGCAAAATTTTTGACTAGGCTTGTAAGGGCCTCAGGGCAAATAGCCTAGTAACTTCCTATGATCCTATGTTGGTTTCCTGGGGGAGGTTAAAATGTTATTGGTCTGGTAGCAGGGGGGTTGTTATTGTTTGTAGGGTCAGGGTTTGGGTGAACATCTCCACTAAGTATGACTTGGGACACTATTTGGACTATAGTTTTTAGGTATCTGATTATAGACATGTTATATTTTGAGGAAATGTGGTTGTTTATTTGGTGTGGAGTTACTTTGACCGTGGCAAGGTCAAGATTTGAAATATTGTATATAGAAGGAGATATTACTTAGAAGGCTGGTTTATCTTGTGACTGGGTAGGCAAAGTAAGGGATTTAGTCTGAAATTTTGACTTGCTAGTGCAGTGGTAGAAGGTTAAGTGTGAGGTGATGGCAAGGCTTATTATTAATGTAAAGGTTAGGGGCCACATTTTGCTCAGACAAAGTGTTGCTGTATTGTTGTGAAGTTTTAGTAAGTATCTTTACAGGATTAGGTAGGGGGTATTAACCTGATGAGATGGTACAATTTTGGTATTGTGTGAGTGAGGTGATGTGGAGTGCAGGTAGATGGTGATGTGGATTGAAGAGAGTGAGAAGAAGAGTGGCTATATAGAATGAAGCTGGTGTGAGAGAGAGGCTTAGTGGTGTGGCTAGTTAGGTATAAAGGTCAGGAGCCAAGGGGTGTGTGTGAATGGGGGTAGGGTAAGGGAGCAGAGTGAGCCTGAGCAGAGCAAATGGTGAATGGAGTGGGAAGAGCCAAATTCCAAGTATGCGCAAGTACAAACAATCATTTGCTGTGAACTATTGTTTATAGCAATAGCACATTTACCCATGGTTTGCCAGAAGTTATTGCTATTATATATGACATTATTTAAGAAAATAAATAATTACTTTCTTAAATAATGGCATTGTATATCTCTTTGCTGCCTTCAGCTGTCTGGTATCCGGCAGTTCTGATGTACTGTGCATGCCACATCAGAAAGCAAGAGTTGCTTTTACTGTTTCGCTATGTTGAATGGATTTAACATAGCGAGACAGCTAAAATAAGCAACAGAGATGTCCGTTGCTACACTGTGTTATGTTAAAGGAGTTTAACAAAAAAGCAACGGAGATCTCCGCTTTTTAAACCTGTGTCGCTATGTTAAACTCTTTAGCATAGCGAGACAGTGTTTTAAGAGACTTATACTAATGGAAAAGTCCGGACCTTTTCCATTAGTATAAATCGCCAATCAGCGTGCACGTTTTGGAATATTAATGGGGGGTCATGGTATAATTAGTAATAATACATTTTTGTTTGTCCATTAAGTTATAACACTTGTTATTTTAGATAATGGTGAGACTAACTTGGTATGGGCAGCTGGGATTCTAAATAAATGTATATAGTAACAGGGCAATGATTAAATACAATGGTGGAGAAATTGAAACAAAATGTATTTACGTTGGTAAGGGAGTCTATAGGGAACACATAAAATTCAAAAGATGTCTGATGACCAAATTACGGTAGGGACTAGAGGAAAAACTATAATCCAGTACCGTGTGCAAGCTACTGTAATAATATTGGAGGAGGAAGAAACAGAGTAAAAAATCCCTGCTGCTGGCTTAGTTGTTTGTAATTAACAACTTAAAGATTATCATAAAATACAGCTTTCAGAATAACCTTTATGTGGTGAAACATACAGATAATAGTGTTTGGTTCTTCAGGACAGCATAACCTCCCAGTGGTTTCACAGAGTTGGATTTTTGTGCAGTAAAAGGAGCTATAGCAGTGTCATGAATGCTGGGAATGCACAGCAATTTAGGGCTACGGAAAAGAGCAAGACTGAAAGATACTGGTAAGAAAAAAAAACAGAAACAAAAATAAACAGTAACTATGTAGAAGAGCAATATCATCCACTAAACAAACACAGTAGTGTTAATTGTAGACTATTATTTCATTTGTAGGAATCAATATAATGCAACATATCAGAAATATGTATTACTACATCATATAAGAAATATGTATTACTGGCTACAACAAACCTCTCGGCACCTTAAGGCAAAAAATAGACAAATTCAGTGTCACTAAACCTAAGTCAGCAACTCACTAAATTGTACTTAATGAAAATACACATCCTCTAGTACACACAGTGAGAGATAATACCTACACAAACACACTCCAGCTCAGTAGAACACAGAAGCTACTAACATAAACAGATATCATTTCGAGCAGTTCTGAGGCAGGTAATTTTGCTTAGAAGTACACACTGACCTACTGCAAACTATTCACACAAAGCATAACTTCATAATGCACCTCAGGTAGAAAACATGTTACACTACTACACAATGAACATTTAACTCAAAAGCAGAAGTACACACAGCAAGTAGTAATCATTCTCATAAAGCAATTATTCGTACAATCCACAAGGGATACTTGAAAAAAATGCATTTACAGTATGTACAATAACACCACAGAACAAGTAGTTGAAAATAATACACTTACAGCAAGTGGAAAAACACACAGTGAGGCCAGCAGGGGAGGACTACCTATTTTGAAAATGGGATCCGCTGGTTTGGGGGTAGAAGTAAACTCAAACCTGACATGGGTTGAGGAGGGGGGACCAGAGGAAAACTAGTAAGAAAAAAGCAAATGGTTGGTACTGGGCAGATGTTTGGAGGGGGGGCAAAGGAGAATCAGTAAGAAAAAAGCAAAAGGTTGTTGCCAGACAGACATTTAGAAGAGCCAAATTCCAGGTATGTGCAAGTAAAAACAATCAATTGCTCTGAACTATTGGCTTCTTGTAGTGAATTCAGTTGTCCATTAAGTTATAATACTTCTTATTTTAGATATTAATGAGACTGGCTTGGTATGGGCAGCTGAGAGTCTAAATAAATTTATATAGTAAGATGGCTAAGGTTCAATAGAGTGGTGGAAAAAGTGAAACAAACTGTATTTAAGTTGGGAAGGGAGTATATAGGGAAGACATAAAATTCAAAAGACATCTGGAGACCAAATTACTATAGGGACTAGAGGAAAAGCTATAAACCAGTACCATGTGCAAGCTACTGTAATAATACTGGAGGAAGAAGAAATAGAGCAAAAAGTCCCTGCTGCTGGCTCAGGTGCTTGTGTTTAAAAAGTTAAGGATTATCTTAAAATACAGCTTTCAAAATAACCTTTGTGTGGTGAAACATATACGTAATAATGCTTGATTTTTCAGGGCAGCATAAACTCCCAGTATCTTTTAGGTTTCACAGAGTAAAAGAAGCTGTAGCAGTGGCATGGATGTTGGGAATGCACAGAAATGTAGGGCTACGAAAAAGAGCAAGAGGGGAAATATACTGGTAAGAAAAAAACAGGAAGAAACATAAACAGTAACTATGTAGAAGAGCAATATCTTCCACTAAACAAACACAGTAGTGTTAGTTGTAGACTATTATTTCAGTTGTAGGAATCAATATAATGCAACATATAAGAAATATGTATTACTACATCATATAAGAAATATGTATTACTGGCTACAACAAACCTCTCGGCACCTTAAGGCAAAAAATAGACAAATTCAGTGTCACTAAACCTGTCAGCAACTCACTAAATTGTACTTAATGAAAATACACATCCTCTAGTACATACAGTGAGAGATAATACCTACACAAACACACTCCAGCTCAGTAGAACACAGAAGCTACTAACGTAAACAGATATCATTTAGAGCAGTTCTGAGGCAGGTAATTTTGCTTAGAAGTACACACTGAGCTGCTGCAAACTATTCGCACAAAGCATAACTTCATAATGCACCTCAGGTAGAAAACATGTTACACTACTAAATGAACATTTTAAACAACTCAAAAGCAGAAGTACGCACAGCAAATAGTAATCATTTTCGTAAATCAATTATCTATTCAGTGCACAAAAGACAGTTGAAAAAAATGCATTTACAGTAGGTACAATCACACCACAGAACAAATAGTGGAAAATAATACTTACAGCAAGTGGAAAAATGCACAGTGAGGTCAGCAGGGGAGGACTACCTATTTTGAAAATAGTGCTTTTTGGTTTGGGGCTAGAAGTAAACTCACATCTGACATGGGTTGGGGAGTGGGAACTAGAGGAGAACTAGTAAGAAAAAAGCAAATGGTTGTTACTTGGCAGATATTTGGAGGGCGGGAGGGACTGGAGGAGAATCAGTAAAAAAAAAATAGCAAAAGGTTGCAGCCAGGCAGATATTTGGAAGAGACAAATTCCAGGTATGTGCAAGTAAAAACAATCAATTGCTGTGAACTGTTGGCTTCTTAGTAGTAAATTAATTTGTCCATTAAACTATAACACTTCTTATTTTAGATATTTGTGAGACTGCCTTGGTATTGGCAGCTGGGAGTCTAAATACATTTGTATAGTAAGAAGGCTATCATTAAATAGAATGATGGAAAAAGTGAAACAAAATGTATTTAAGTTGGGAAGGGAGTCTATAGGAAAGATATAAAATTCAAAAGACATCTGGTGACCAAATTACAATAGGATTAGAGGAAAAACTATAATTGCGTACCATGTGCAAGATACTGTAATAATATTGGAGGAGTAAAAAATCCCTGCTGCTGGTTCAAATGTCTGTGTTTAGCAGGTTAAGGATTATCATAAAATACAGCTTTCAAAATAACCTTTATGTGTTGAAACATACATATAATTGTGTTTGGTGCTTCAGGGCAGCATAAACTGGCGGTATCTTCTAGGTTTCACAGAGATGGATTTTTGTGCAGTAAAAGGAGCTGTAGCAGTGTTGTGAATGCTGGGAGTGCACAGCAATTTAGGGATATAATAGTGTTAGGTTCTTCAGGACAGCATAAATAAAAATCACACATGTGCATCCCAGACATGTACATTAAGTGCATGTGATACAGCCCATGCAAGTACAGTAAGTTTATGTGATAAAGCCCTTGCATAGTAAGTGTATATGATACAACCAATGCATGTACAGTAAGTGTATGTAATACAGCCCTTGCATATACAGTAAGTGAATGCAATGCAGACCATGCATGTACAGCAATTTTATGTAATATAACCCACATATGTACAGTAAGTATATATGATGCAACCCACATATGTACAAACCATGTATGTAGTTCTGTTAATGTGCATACCTGGATTGTATCACATATACATACTGTACATGCATTGTTTGTACTAACACTTATTGTACATGTGTGGGCTGCATCGCATTCACTTTCTGTGCATACGTGGGCTGTATTACATACATGTGCTGTACAATATGGGTTGCATCACTTATACTTACTGTATATGTGTGGGCTGTATCACATATACTTACTATACATGTAGGGGTTTTATCATATGCAGTTAATGTCCATGCATGATCTGTATTACTCATCACTCTCTATCACATACACTTACTGTACATGCAGGGGTTTTATCATATGCATTCAATGTACATGCTTGGGCTATATTACATTCACTTACAGTACATGCTTGGGTTATATTGCATTCACTTACTGTACCTGCATGGGCTGTATCACATACACTTACTATACATGCATGAGTTTTATCACAAATATTTATTGTACATTTATGGGTTGTATCACATACACTTATTGCATATACATATGGGGTATATGGATGGGTTGTTATCACATACACTTAGTTTGAATGCATATCTGTAGGTCGTATTACATACATTTAGTGAATATGTGTGAGCTGTATCAAATACATTTACTGTACAAACATGGTCTGTATTACGTACACTTACTGTACATACTTGGGATGTATCACATGCACTTATAAAAATGCATAGACTATATTACATAGACTTACTGTACATGTGTGGGTAGTATCAAATACACTTGCAGTACATGCATAGGGTGTGTCACATACACTTACTGTACATGCATTTGTTCCATGATACTTCTCAACTGTCCAGGTTTTTACAGAATGTCCAGATTTTTGCCTCATGTTTTTTGGTCTGTTCCTCATAACATTTGTGCTTTTCTGCCAAATCACTGAGAATTGAAGTCACTAAATAATACATTTCAGTTTCAGGCTTCATATCCTTAAGAAAATGCATGCTAACACAAAGCCTGTCATCGTAACAATTTTCCAAGTTTATAAGAGTGATATTTAAATCTGCCCCCTCCCCATTATTTTAGGCTTTGTCCAGATTTCTTACTCAATGAGTTTGAGAGGTATGATCGATTCTATCACATATACTTATTCTATATGCATGATCTATATTATATACACTTACTGCACATGCATGGGCTTTGTCACATACACTGATATATATAGATACATTTGCACGGGCTATATCACACATGCTTACTGTACATATATGGGCTGTATCAGATACTGTATATGCATAGATAGTTTTATGAACACTTAATGAACTTTCATGGGATGTAACCTATACATTTATCTTACATGCATATTGCATAAACGTACTGTGCATGTCTGGGTTCTAGCACATATACTTACTGTATATACATGGTCTGCAATACATGCACTTACTGTAAATGCATGGGCTGTAGCGCATGCACTCACTGTACATGCAAGGGTTGTATCACATACACTTAATTTACATGCATGGCCTATATTATACACAATTACTGTACTTAGATAAGTTGTATCACATAATCTTATTGTAGATGCATCAGTTGTACCACATGCACTTACTGCACACTTATAGGTTGCATAATATACACTTACTGTAAATGTATGGGCTGGATTACATAAATTATTGCACATTCATGGTTTGTATCATACACATACTGTCTTTGTATGGAATTTAGCACATACATTTACTGTACATGCATGCAATGAATCTCATGCACTTATTTTACATGCATGAGTTGTATTGCATTCACTTAGTGTACCCATATATGCTGTTTCATATACATATTTTTTGAGACTACATCATGCATAGTGAGAGTGACTATTATTGTCTATAATGTTTTTAACCCTATAGAATCATCTAGATGTGTAGTATATATATATATATATATATATATATATATATATATATATATATATATATATATATATATATATATTGTAACATTGTGTAACATAGTTTTTTCTTTCAACTTATTTTATATAGTATTTCTAATGTGATTTATACTGTATTGGATTTTACTGTATTCTTTATTGTACTGTATGTGGAGCTTTTCTCCCCAGGCCTCTGCTGAAAATGGGTTCTGTAGACCCAGCCAGACCACCCTGGTAAACAAATGTCAATATAAATATATATATATATATATATATATATATATATATAAATAATACACTTCCTGTATATGTGTAGGTTGTAGGTTGTATCATGTACAATTACCATACATGCATGTTTTAACACATCCACTTACTGTATATGCATGGGCTTTATCACATTCACTTACAATATATGTATGGGTTTTATCACATATACTTACTGTACATGCATGGGCTGCATCACATCCACTTATTGTACATTTGTGTGTTGTATCACTTACTGCACACTTACTGCACACATATGGGTTGTGACATATACACTTATTATATCACATACATTTACTGTTTTTGTATGGAATTATATCACATACACTTACTGTACATGCATGGAAAGTATCTCATACACTTACAGTACATACATGGGGTGTATCAAGTACAGTTACAATATATGCATGGGCTGTATTACATACAATGTCTGTACAGGCTTGTTTTTTTTCACATAACCCCGGATTTAGCAAGCATCCGCGCAGGAATAAGTTATTCCTGCACAGCAGGGGCCATTCCTGTTCAGCACGGCAGCGTGCCATGTATATGTATGATGGCACACTGCCATGCTCTAAAATGGACACAGTTCCATGTACAAGCGCAGGGGGTGTGTCTGAGAGCAGAGCTTTCACAATACACATGCCCCCTGCACTCCAGAATTGCCTTTTGGCAATTTAAAATGAGTGAGAATGCTTGTAACACCCCCAAACCATCAGGATAAGAAATCTGGTCAAAGCCATAAGGGACAATCGTCCCTACCAAGGCAAAAGTTGATAGAACAACACACTTAGCATAAGCACATAGCGCACACCTCCCAACCCATCAGAGTAAGGAATGTGGACAAAGCCAAAAGGGACAATCGTCCCACAAAGCAGAAAGCTGATAGAATAACAGGTTTAGCATTAGCTGGGATATTCTGAAGGGTACAAATAAAAAAGCACAACAAATATATATATATATATTTTTAAACATGCAATAAAGTTAAAGCATAGCTGTGAGGGTGTGCACATTGCTTAGCTACATTTAGTCCAGCTTAAACAGCATAAGAAGTTAAATAGCAAGAGACATTCAATATAAGCAGTACTGTAATAGTGTAGTGGTTAGAGCATATGCGTTGTAAGCAACCATTCCTGGTTTTATTCCCACTGTTACCTATTTACATGCAAAAGCAGTACATAAACATTTATTTTTATAATTAGCTACTAAATAGCATATATTTGTTAACCAGGGTACTGTAGTAGGTCCAGATGTGAGGTGTCAGTTTAATACAGTTGTGAAACCCCCATATAAACACAAGTTCCGAATGCAGTATAGTCACACATGAATAAATGCAATGAAAGCACATTGGAGGATGTCAGGGACAGTAAACACATTTATAATATGTAATGAATGATGAATCAATCCCATACAACAGATAGTCTATAAAATAAAAAAATAAGCAATGCTAAGAATTGCACAGCTCTGCTTACCATGTGTAAGCATTGTGTAAATATGACTGCTAAGCAATGAGTAGCCCAGCTAAGTGGATTTGCCCATTGGTAAGCAGTGCTGAACCTGTTCCTTTAAGCACTACCAACCTCAGCTAAGCAGGCTTGCCCGTACCTTAGCTCAGCATATTCAAAACCATCCAATCACTGCAAAGGGTGGAAATCGGCAATATTTAAACCCCTCAGGCAGGAATACAGCTCATAACTGGTTCCAGCTTCCCACTGTAGGCAGTATGGCAGGTGTTGGTGATGGCATGTGCTTCCTGGTGCAGCACTGGGGCATACAGGAGTCCAAGGTTATGGTATGACTCCTGATAAATAACCAAGATGAGAGACTGCTGCAGGCCAATACCAGGGCTCCCAATATAAAGCAGAAGCCTGGAACCATCTCACCCATGATCTCACCAGTGCCAGTGGTATCCCTCAGACTGGTGAACAGATCTGGCACCACCATGCTGACTTGAAGCTGAGGAAAAGGGAACTCTTGGATGAGTGGGTCCATGAAGCAAGGTAGAGGGGTGATGTCCCAGCAGTGTGTAAGTATTCATAAGTCCAGCCTGTGTATGTGATGGATAGGTATGGCTAAATATTTCTCTATTCTCTTTACAGCTGCAGCTGAGCGGGCTGTGAATCAGGAAGCTCATGCCAGTAGGCCGCAAAGGCTGCATCGTGAGGCTGGTGAGTAACAATCCTGCTTGTAGTAGTCATACCAAATAAATATAAAGTAGTAGAAAGTCACCTGGCAGTATAAAAACCATGTATGGGTTGTACTGAATAAACCAGACAATATGACAGTAATAGTCCCATATAGGTAATATTTCAATAAAACCGTAACTGCCTGGCAATAAAGTTCTAAATCCTGGACTGGTTGTGTTTACTCTGGTATTGTATGGCATTTAGTGTTGCAGTCTCTGAATTTTAATGTTGTGTTAACCACTGTTACCCGCTCTGTGCTACATAAAAAAATATGTCTAGGAATGTCTGTATAAGACTGTTATAAGTACAAGGTCTGATTGTACAACCAAGAGCAACTTAGAAAACACTGAAGGAACAGACAACACTTTCTAAATAGTTCACTCTGATGAGACTCAAATTGTTGTATTTTTAGAACACACAGCCATGGTTCAAATCCTTGGAGTGGTAGTAAGCTGTATGCATAATCATACCTCTCAACTGTACAGATTTTCGCAGAATGTCCAGATAATTGTCTCATATTTTTGGCCTGTTCCTCTGTCTCCCTGGCAAATCACTGGGATGATCTCAGAATTGTAGTCACTAAATAATGATATACATTTGATTTTCAGACCTCAAATCCTTCAGAAAATGTATATTAAAACAAATCCTGTTACTCTAGCAACTCTCCAAGTTTATAAGAGCAATATTCAAAATGTGTCTTTATTTGTACTCCCATGTTGTCCAGCTTTGTCCAGAGTGTGTGCATTAAGAGGTTGAGAGGTATGTGCATAATATTAACTAAGAATCTGGGAATATGTGTAGAAACAGTCAGGTAGTGTTAACAAAAATTCCCCCCACAGGTCTTTCAGATAAGAAAATTGTAACTGTCTGGCAATAAAGTTTTAGATCCTGGACTGGTAGAGTTTACACTGGTATTGTTTGGCCTGACATGTAGCATAAACCAAAATCTGATATCAGAATAGTACTGTTGTGTCAACCACTGTTTCTCACACTGTACTACATAAAAATATGTCTAGGAATATCTGTATAAGATGGTTGTAATTACAAGGTCAGCTTGTACATCCAAGAGAGACTTAGAAAGAAAACACTGAAGGAACAGCCACCGGTGTGCAATAAGAGATTGAGAGATATGTGCATAATTACAACTAGGAATCTGGGAATATGTGGAGAAGCAGTCAGGTAGCGTTAATAAACGTTCCCTCTACAGGTCTACCAGGTAAGAGAAGTAGAATTTAGCTATAAGACAGTTGAAGTATACACTGTGTACAAACATACCACTGCCCAAACCAAGGCCATAGGGTATTCTAATAATACCTGTACATTAATGATTAGAGCAATGATCATTAAAGTTGTGAGTACTGCAAGGATATACAAGTTGTTAATTGACATCTCTCTCTCCCACCATATCTGTAACAATAATCTAAACACATAAATCAATGGGTATGTTTACACCAAACTTACTGTTGGGACATATGTCCTATTATTCAACAAATATTGAAATGTGTTTCTATTAATGTTCCATGCTGAAATACTATCATTGATGGCCTGTTGCTATCAATGTATCCTGCATTATGTTGTAATGGCTAATGTGGTTCCATATA